>NW_027115775.1:72431-96598 GCF_000696795.3 Halyomorpha halys | reverse complement strand
CACTCAATCCCCCACGTGTGAGGGGTAGAGCAGAGCTCAAAAGATCCCAGCGCATCCCTCTCGCCGCATCACTGGTAATGTCCATTTCTGAAAAATTTATTTGGCTAATAGTTGAGATACGCAAACACTATTGGAACAATTGGTACCGACTGTTGTCGCTAAGTTTGCCACGCATATTTTTTTATTCCTATGAAAATTCGTTTCAAGGCTTTGAAAACGCCAAAAAAGAATCTGATTTGGTTTGACTCTAAAAAAAAAGTTCTGTACCTTAAAACAAATCGATGGTGAATAATAAGCATTCAACACTTTCAGAAAAATCGGAGTACGATAATTAAAACAAAAAAAAAAATCTAAAATTCTATAAAAAAATTTTTTCTCAGCTCCTAGGGCGCATTGGAAAGAACTCTCGGACACGTATCTACTATATTTCGACCTTGATTCACCAAAAAAAAGTTCAATTGAAATAGCTCAACCCACGTTCGTAGTCCCCTCTTGTACGTTAAAATATTATAACCTACCATCAAAGAATTTTCATATCGTCCTTATAATGAAGAGAGCGAAATAAATACAAAGAACTTCTAGTTTAAACACACACAAAGTAGAGGAACTTATTATGAAGAAAATGCAGAGGCATGTAACCGATGCATGAACATGCATTCGGCTGTTTCATTAATTAAATAAAACTAACTTCAAGAGGCACTATATTATAAATAAATACATAGTTTATCATAAATTTAAATCTCTATGTATCAGTAGTTTTATGATAAAAGAATTTTTGGTTGAAGGATAGAGTGAATGAATATTTATTCCATCACCTGTTAAAATGAGGGCTTATTAAACAATGCCTATTTTAAAACAACAGGCACCAGTGAGAACGGTCCTAACGTACAATAACTAACTTTATGTTCCTAACTTTATTGCTATATTTAATATATATATACATTATATATGAGTTCAAAAACACTCTAAACCCTTTTTTAACACCTAAAATCCACAAATGTTAATAAGAATTTACAAGAAAAAAAAAAAACTATTGTAAACGAAATGCTAAGTTAAACATTATATCCTACACTAAATATATAATTTATATTGTTACGTAAAGTTTAGATACGGCGGAAATAAATCTTTCGCAATATCATGACCCAACATCCAGGAATTGTATAAATAAATTCTAGTAATTCCTAATCAAGGCTACTTGGTTCTCCTAATATACAGGGCGTTATGACATTTGACCTTAAGAGTATCAAAAAAGTACATATGTTCTATTGTCCGATTTCCGCACAGAAAAGCAAGAAATTTAAGTTTTGTGATAATTTAAACAAGCCACGTTCTTTGTTGAATAGGAACTCAAAAACTATTCAATGTAATTAAGTTCCAACTAAACCATCGTATAATAGATACAATTTCTTAATTAATTGAGTATAGTCTATGGATGTATAGTTTCACTTAACTATCGGGAGTACCATATTGAAAAATATATTATTCTTTTTATTTATAAATTACACTTTATTTGTGAATGTTTTCTCAGCTCCCTGGCGGACTAAAGACACCCAATGTCAACATTTAATCAGCTTCAATATCGTGTAAATGAAGTCAAGATTTCTTTCTGGATTGCTCTTGATATAGTGCCTGATCTGCCGAAAAGTGTAGTGCAAGGTTTTCCTCAAAAAGGACTGCTTTGAGAATTAAATTTATAAAATTACCCGAAATAAAGATTACATAGCTTCTTTTTGAAATTAAATAAAACTTTACCAAACATAATTATTTAAATTAAAGATTTACAATTATGAAATGAAACTGTTCCTGAAAATAACATAAACATTAACAAATTAAATGGAATAATGTTTAAATATTTAAAGGAAGAAAATGATTTAACCCCAGCACTAATTAAAATAGATAAAATTTTCGTTTCCTGTATCTCCATGGGAACGTAGTACGCCAGAAAACCAAAAAGTTAAAATAAATCGATAATTGAGCGTGTCAAAAATGATTTAAAAATTTATTATCTCACCAAAGATAGTAACGATCAAATTAATTGCTGATTGGATGGTAAACTAGAGTATATTTACAAAAACAACTGCGACACTTAATAAAAATTATACAAATAGATACGAACGCAAGGGCGGAAAAGGAACATGTACTTTATCCAACGATCGTTAAAGAAGGTCTTTCGAATGAAAATGTGATAATAAGATCTAATAAACTTTACTGTCTAAAAAAATCTATAAATCGGAAGTACTATATTTAAATAATAATCATCACCTGACTCATAAATCCGTAATCGATTCTATCATGTATTGGGACAATGTTGATAGCAAACAGTGCTGCCAGTTTGGGGGTATTTACCCGATTTTCCGGTATTTTTCACCTTAGTGGATAATTGTCGGGTTTTCCAGTATTTCGGATAAAATGGATTTACGTTATATATAGATGGTGTCGCATTAGTCCTTAAACTGTTTTTTTTAATTAATCATTAGAGACTTTTTCTATTACTTATAAGTTATTATTTTTCCTTAGATATAGAAATATATTTTCTTTTGGGGGTCCAGAATTGATTTATTTTTGAGGCGTGGAATGAATGTAATTCATCAACTCATTCCTTGGGCCGATTTGTTTTTGAGGCACGGGTCGGATGTATATTTGCGACTTGGGGCTGATTATTTTTGGTCCCGGTTAAGTTAAGATTGTACGTTGTAAAAATTCACTGTCAAGTGACAATTCACGTATACATATGGCAGTTAGTGCGAATGTTAGTGGACTGATGTTACTTGTACTACTAACGATCACGCCATACCCAGTGTTACATTATTGTCATGACAGTAACACTATCGTGACCTTGAATGCTATAATGATCGTAACAATAATGGCTACGTCATGGTAATGGCTAACACTTTTGCAGCAATAACTGAAATTGTACGATAGTTCACTGTTAAGGCGTAGAAATGTGATAGTTAATGTGACAGTTGCTTCACTGACATTATTTAAAATATCAACTATCATGCCAGAGCCAGTGCTACAGTACAATCATGACTGTAACATTCAAACAGTTACAGTTATAATTCTCCAAGAGCGGGTAAAGTGGCGGGTATTTGTCACGTATTTTCAAGGCCCTGAGCGGGTATTTTATGGACGAGGGAATCGACAGCACTGATAGCAAAACAGTAAAATCAAAGTGATATCTAATCTCTGCATGAGCTACTAATAACAAAACTCGTACATAAATTTGTCATAATCAATAGAAAAAACAGGAATAGACGTTTTAGATGATGATATGAAGAAATAGACAGGTTTTGAGAAGTGATTAGGTTAGGATAATATTTAAAAGGTTTGTATTTTTGTTCCGATAAAAGGGAATAGTTATCTAAATATTTTCAGGTAAAGAACTGTAATGAAGATGAAAGTAAAGTTAATAACAAAAGCAATGACATTTATGATATGATTTAATAAAATAAATAATTGACTTCAAATGGGAAAAAAAGGAAGTTAATTTAAGAAAAAGATGAGGAGACAAAAAAAAAAATTAAGATAAAATAAAATTTTAGAGTCACAATAACAGAACTGATAAATATAGAACTTGAAGAGGATGTCTTGCAGCAGCCTGGGCTTCATTCTTCGGGTTGTGGTTGTGTTTCCCAAGTTGTAGGTCACTGCTCCTTTAACTGTAGGTAATTGAGAGCGGAACTTCATGAACCTTTTCTTGATGTAATCCTCAATTGTCATTATTTGTAACTCCCGATGCAATTGGCTGTTTCTTACAAACCAAGGAATATCCACTACAATTCTTACGACTTTATTTTGAAGAAATTGTAATTTTTTATTTTTTATTTTTTATAAAGGATGCCGTTCCCCAGACTTCACAGCCATACATCAGCAGTGGCCTGAGAGTTGTTTTAAAAATAAGAATAGCTGCTTCTGATTTTAATTAGGATTTTCTATTTAGAATAGTATATAGCATTGCTAGGTTAGATGTTGATATGGTGATTCCAGGTAAGGCGGCGATCGAGGTGAATTCCTAGGTATCTTACTGTTTCACTGGCAGGATTCCATTTTACATTTTTACCTTTGAGGATCAGTTCTGGTGGGTCTGGTAGGCGTCTGAGAATAAAAACCTTTAAAGTACATTTTTTAATGTTTAGACTAATAATCCATTTATCGAAGTATTGTTCATTAATAGTTCATTAAAGTGACTTTGCAAAGTATTTCAAGGTATTGTGATGTCATCATGTTGAGAGAATACTACTATAGAGGTATGTGTGGACTGAATGATGTCATGAACATAGAAGTTGAACAGAATGGAAAAAAGACTGAACTTGTGGAGTACCGACATGGATTTGTCTGAGGGTAGAATTCGTATCATTTATTCTAACAGAAAATGTTCTGCCGTTGAGAAATGAGCTCAGAATGTCGTATTACTACTTTGGAGTGTCCACCCGCTTTAGCTTGTATAAGAGGCCTTGATGCCAGACCTTATCGAACGCTTGTTGGAAGTCCAAGAACGTTACCAGGGTGTGCTTCTTCAATTCGAAACCGTTTATTATAAATTCTGATAGTCTTGCCAGTTGGTGAAAGTAGAATGACAATATTTAAAACCAAATTGAAAATCCGGAATAATCTCGATGCATTGAAAAAAAAAGAAGAAAGATGCTTTTTTATAACTGATTCCAGCAATTTTCCGAGAATGGATAACAAACTGATGGTTCTATAGCTGCTGATTATTTTAACGTTTTTACCAGGCTTGTGAGTTACTATACGTTCGACTTTTCCAAGTATCGGGAAAATATCGCAGAGGACTGTTAAAAATTTACGTTATTAAAACAACAGCTTTCCTGGATAACATTTTAATTGCTATAACTAGGATCAAATTATGCCCAGGACTTTTCTTTATTTTAAGTCTTCCAATCACTTCTTAAATTTTTTGGGGGGTCCCGAATTTAAGTGGGAGCTGAACTGTTGTGAGAGGGTGACTTAGATACTCCAAGTTTATCTTCCATTAATAACATTGTTCAAAAGACAAAATATGTTTTTCTTATTAAAAATATATCACAATCAAATTTTTATTTTCGAACTTTTGGTTACTGTGATTAGTGTGGAACTAGTTAACTGTGATATTTTACATACATTATTGTTGACGTAAACATATTCATTCTGAAATAACAAATTTTATCATATTTAGAATAATTGTTGTTTTGAACCACTGCTTTAACGATTTAACCCCCTTATCTTAAACAAAGAACACTTTAACCTAGTATGAATATTCTCAACCCTGATAACGTTATTGATTAACAAATAGTTACTTATAAGACCTTCATTTATTCATCGTTATTGAAAGTTTTACATTGTCTGATGCTTGGGTCTTCTCTGAATTTCTATTTCTGCTCAATATTATCTCACAAATGTCTCTTGAAATAGATTATTCCTATTTAAATCATACAAAAATGAATATCCTTTCCTCTTAATAGGTTATATTATTATTCAAAGTACATTTTACTTATAAAGATTGCGAAACTCATAACTGATTCTTCTCATTCCACAATATATCCTGGACAGCCAGGTGACTGTTCCACCTATTTTGCATTAGGTATAGGCCTCAATGTTCAATTCTCCGAAATTCGATTGTCAAATAAAATAGTGAAACTTCTTATTAAAAAAATAATAACAACACTATTAAAAATGAACTCTTTAGTTAATTTTAACCCAAGAAATTCCGCCCACGTGCCTTCGTTTTATCATGCAGTATGCAATGAAGGACAGAAAAGGTCAACTATGCCATATCCATCGAAAAGAGTTGAAAAAAAATAGTTGTGATAGAAATTATTATCTGTTTATGCACTAAAACCAGAAAATTCACATAGATTGTTTTAAAAAATACCATGACCTTAAAAAAAGGAAACTTGTTTGTGATAGACCGGTTGATATAAATAATTTTATTTTTTAAGCATTGGAGATTTTACATAACAAGTCGTGAAATAACTAATAATTAATAATGAACGGAGAAGATAGGGCAACTTATGCTTAAAAATTAATATGCACTCTGATTACTGATTTATAACTACTTTAATAATTAATGAATTCTTTTAGTATATACTAATACTTTCATAACGTCATACCTAAACCTTATGATGTATATTAGCAATTTTTATAAGGCCGAATTTAATTGTGGAATTTATAATAAAGGAATACACACAGAACTCTGCTTATCCGCCCTAGTTCCCGGTTTAGCGAAAGAGCCGGTTAATTCGTAGAACAAAAAAGTATAGAAATTCCGATATTAATTTAAAGTAAAATTAAAATGCAATACAAAACATATTATAATAAGTTTGCAGTAAGTAACTTAATAATATGATGAAGTTATATTTATTAGAGTAATTTAAAAACTATATTTTTTAGACTTGTCCCTGGGAAAACTTTCAGATTAATTATGTTTCCTTCTTATCTTAAATTTATTAAAAAGCGATATCATGCTCATTCGTGTAATCAATATAATACTTCCAAAAATTCTATTCAACACACAATTGGTAAAGCTGCATACTCTATAATGACTATCTTCCCCACTGGAAAATATTGTTTCAGTTTTACAGTTAAGAATTAGCTATCCATAAACTTTATATGAACATTAAATTATACTCGTTGGGACCTCATATCTAGGCCGTATATGAAAGGTCTGAATTATTTGAGATATAAAAAGTGTAAATACATTGAGCTGTTCGTTCAGAAAAACGTTACATATTCACAAATGGACAAACTAAACCGATTTAGTACAATATTTTGAGCTCTTACAATATCACTGTGCACTTTAAGCAATAAAACATAAAATAAAATATTCAATTAAACAATGCGGTAATTTTGTTGGAATTTCCAATTCTCGAATTTCTGTACCAACAATCGACATTTCCAAGAATTTAGCAACTTTCGAGTATTTCATTGTTTTCTTTCCAATCCGCATGAGAAGTTGTGTAGTAAACATCAAGCCTATACATCCCATTAATAATATTAATCATCAATGGACGTTTAATAAATTGTTTTAGAATTTAACAGTTGAAATTAGATATTTTATATTATCCTAAGGAAAATAGTAAGCGTATGTTTTTAATTTTTCGCTATTAAATGGGTAATCGCTTTTAAAAAGGAAAGTTTTTCCAATTTTTCAAGAAAGTCAAAAATTTAGATCTAATGTATTAAGGGCGCTGCGGAAAAAATCCGATTATTTACGGAGCCGCAAATCGAAAAAGATTGGGAACCTCTGCTTCAGTCCAAAATGTTGTTATAAGGAAAAACCGGTTGTAACGTACCGTGAAATTTCATTGATAAAATGCATAATGTTTTTTATAATGAACTAATTGGTTATACCTTTGATCTGTTTGTTACTGGTTCTAGAGAACAGAAATAAAATGTAAAGACAACTGCCTTTAATTCTGGGAATATTCCGCCTTTTCGTACTCTTTAACCTTGATTTTGTTGACTCTCAGTTTGATTTTGTTATTTGATATTGTTATTCTTGTCGTTTATTTTCTGTGGAGAAAAATTTTCGGATTGAATCGGGAGATTTTGTTATTATTATCACGGGAGAATAATGGAAATTTGAAAAAAATGGATAATTAAACATCACAACAAGTGCCATCATCAATTAACTCGACCCAACGATTTGGATACTGCATTTATAAAATGCTTCAAACTAGAACGAGCGAAAAATGTTTATTAAAACCCATCTATGTTCCAGTAATTTCCAAAGAGAATTAGCTAGTTTCCGGCTACAATATCCTCTAAAACCTTGAAAGCGTATTGTTAAATTATTTGCGCATAATTGAAATTTCATTGTATACACAAACACATATGTATGAATTGGATGTTCGGTAAGGAATTGTTCCTTGTTATGTAGCCATTTAAAGCTTCTTGCTAATCTAATTACATAGAAAGAAGTCTAAAAATATTATTGTTCTAAGAATTTACTTTTAAATTTTAAAAATACCTTAATTTTATAAGTTGAGTTTATATTTTTTTTCACAGGACTCTTATTTCCAACCTCTTTGGGTCTTTATATTTCCTCACTAATTTTTGCAAATCTAACCTTCAGGTTTTTTTAATTTTTAAATATTTAAAATACTCAGATTGGTTACTTCTTAAGTATTTTTTAGTATTTTAAAGGATCTTTCATTATTGTTACAGCAACAGGTACCGTCAAAACTCTAAAAAGGAACAGCAAATATTGGGACACACTTCTGATAATACATTTATTTTCAATCAATAATTAATTCCTTCGAGTTCCTCTCGTATCCAATCCTTACAATCCAAAATCCTTCGTAAAATCCTAAATGCTCCCTACTTTGTCACAATTAAAATCATCCACAAAGACCTTCAAATGTTCCCTTTGTAACCGATCTAGCCCGAACCAGATATCAATCCTTCCATTACAAACTCCCTAATCACTCAAATCCATTAGTTTCTAATCTTTCTTCCTCTTTTTTTCCGGACAACCCTCCGAGGCGTCTGAAAAGAAGATAGCCTCGAGACCTTATATTGTAAAAATGCTTTTAGAGTGCTACCATTGGGTAGTTTCTCTATATGCTTGTACCATACCATTATGATTTCCTCAAATTTACTCGATTTATTTATATACATTTGTAAATATCAATAAATAAATTTAAAAAAAAATAATAATAATTAGCTGGGTCTTTTATTTTTACCAGTGGTTAATCCAAAGAGATGGCGAATGTTCTTTTTGGCTATGGATTCCAACCCCTTTCTAGAACAAATTAGTGAACTCTTTATTTCCCAGAGACTATTTCGCATGCTTCTTCTTTTAAAAAATTACTTCGATAACAATTGAATAATAAACCTCAGTAACATACGTCTTAGGAAAGCTAGAGTCTGATTCTACAAGATGCTTAGAATTTAAATGATTTTGTTCCTTCGAAAACATAAAGGTTTTGGTAAGAGATAACGTGTTTTTAAATCGTTTATTTATTTCTGTCGTTAAAATATAAATTACTGAGTTCAAAACCAAAATTGAAAAATAATCAAATGAATTACTAAATTGGTTATCATTTTAATGTTGGCTTTTAAGCTTTTAACTTTATTCCCAAGTGACGGTTCAATGCCCCAAGTTGGGACCTCATTTTTTAACTTAGCAAACAAAGTCCTCACATTCTTCTCCTAGAACTTTTATTGACATTAATCTTTTTCCAGAAGGTATCTTGCGTCATTCACTTGATGTATTGCATGGCTGTAAGTTGAAATTTTACACCAGTCTAAGTTTTATCCGTGAAAGAATTAGTTGGCAATAAAGTTAAATAAATTTAATTAATTAGACAACGTTGATAAATCGGCTATTAGTTATTCTGATACAACTTCATTTTTACTATTTAAAAAAAAAAAATTTAATTTGTTTTCAAAAATCTCTATCCGATATTTCTTTTGCGACTCCACTTACTTTTTTTTCCTGTCCATTTCATAAAAATATATGTATACAAAAGAAAAACCAAACGACGAATCAGAGTCAAAACTCAAAGGAAGTAAAACAAACAGACAAGAACACCAGAATTGATAGCATACTGGGTGGTTGGTCTGACAGCGGCATGGACAACTCAAAGACAAAGAGCTACATTCGGGTGGGGGGAATCGTAGAGGAAATGCGAAGAAACTAGAGATGTGGCACGTGATCGTTTGTATGAATAACGATTTCGAATGGAATGACCACTAATACCCTATTAAAATTATTGCCTATTCATTTTTATATAATCTAAAGAAATATTTCTATTTAGAATAATATAGTTTTATTTACTTTTAGACATTTCTCAATAGAATATATAATTTTTAAAAATGTGCATTATTTTTTTTTTCTTTCAGGTCTTGTGACGTGACTGTCCGACGCCCCAAGGCATTTTCTAAGTTGCATTGGGGCTATTTAATCCTATAAATGCATACAGTTACCTAATTATACTTCAAATATTAAGAAAGTAAGAACCCTTCCTAATAACTCTTTTTTTAAATATATTAAATTAAAGTAATGTGAGATCTTAGTGATAATTCTTTATTTCATTACCAGTGATGCGGCGGGAGGGATGCGCTGGGATCTCTTGAGCTCTGCTCTACCCCTCACACGTGGGGGATAGTGGGCTCAGAGATCCTCAGGTCGATTGTGTAAATATTGTATATATTATTTTATCATTATGTTATTTTATTTATTTATTTTTTTATTTTTTTTTTTCATACAGATAGTCTGATTATGTTCATCTTGTCTATTCTTTTGTATATATTTTAAGAGATTTTTTTTTTATTTATTTTTTTTTTTTTATTTTAGTATGTATGAGATCATTCATCACTATTACCTATTGCCCACAACTGTGTGGCAGATTGTAATAAATGTCAATAAATAAATCTATCAATTAAGTATAAAGAAGTAAAGAAAAAAAAAATCTTTATATATAAAGATAAAAATTAAATTTTCTTAGCCGGATAATCTTTTCTACCTATGAATTAGCATTCCCTGAAATCATGAATATAATCTATTTAATTTATAACGACCCTAGTCTACCCTAATGGGTCATTACGCATAAGCCATTAATTATCAAAATCTAAATCAATTCTCCTATCTACGTTTCGTTGGACACATAAGACGTTTTTCCCCCAAAAACCTTTAGGCGTACATTAATTATTATAATGATGATGATTACGCCGCTGTATTCTGGTTTTATAATTCTAAAATTTGCCATGAGAAATTATTTGATGGATGTCTAAAGGGTTTCATCTAAAACCATATTAATAGACTACTGAGATGATGAATTACATCCTTTCTGTGTTAATTCTAATACTTGCCATAAGTCATTGATAGATGGTGAAAAGGTTCAGAATAAAACTTATAATTGCCAGAATAATTGGTATCAGTATAAACTGAAAGAACTGCTTATTTAGTATTAACAATCAAAATCGTATATCTTTGTGTTGTCTCCCTCGTACCTAATCTTGCAAATTTGTATTTTCCTCTTATCTGATATATTAGAATCAACTCTCAGTATAAATAATAAGTTAAACATATTTGTATAATTTTATAAATCTAATTTCGACGAATGTGTACAAAGAACCAGATCATAAAAGAAAATTATCATGAGCTAACTTCTGAAGAATAAACACTCAGAGAATGAAATTCATTATCTTCTTAAGAATTTCCAGTTAGTTCCTAAAATATAATGCCGTTTCCCCCACTCCTCGACTGATATCTGTATTTGCATATTATCACAATTGGTTTATGTAGGCCCCACGGGATTAGGTCAATGTTGTGTAATACTTCAAGGGTCAAACCTGATAGCTCACTATCACCCGGGTGTCTGCAGAGGAATCTTCATGGTGAACGACGAGATACTGGTAGAAACCATGGGAGAACCGGATCAGGTATGTTCATGAACATTATGTTTTAAAATATTTCTTGCCAGGTTCATGGAGACAGGAGTATTATAAAGGTATCTATGATAAATTAGCTCAAATGCTTCTCGTGCACAGACAGATAATATAAAAATTTAAAAAAATTCGAGGTAAAATTCTAGGTCTGTTTTTTCAAGTTTCATCAGCGTAATTGGCTATGAAATGGCATGTGCAGCCGACACGACAAAAATTTAGGTTTTGCAGATAGTACCTACTTTATAATACTTACATTTATAACACTCGAAAAGCATTTCGATATTTTCATAATTTAAGGATTGAACCCATTTTGTATTCTTGTATTCTAATCCTCAATATTGTTTTTTAAACACTTATTAAATTGGTATTTTGGAGACATGATACGTCATTTTAAGTGTATTTTTCATTGTTTTTTTTTTTAATATTCCTAAGTTTGTAGGTTTAGTATAAATTGCAATCATTTTAAAAATTTCAAGTTGTTTCATAAAATATTCTCCCATATTTCAGCAACTATAGCTTCCGAAGTTTCACAGTTTGTTCCGTGGTGCAGTTGTCCTCTAATATCATTTGCAGTGTTCTTACTCTCATTATAATATTTACACGTTCTGCCATCCAGTGGGTACTTTCTTGTTAAGAAAATTCCTTGCCGAACTTTGCGAATACCTTACACAGTGGAGACAGTATTCACTATTCCTTAAAAGACATAAGTAGCTCTCATTAAGATATTAATTAATCCAAAAGGTGTTGATTCCCCTTTGTTTATATTAGTTTAAAGTTTATTTAGTCCATGACACGCTTACTATAAACAAGGCATGGCTCCACAAACACTGCAAGTAAGATTGTCTCGTGATAATGGTGTTCTGAGAAAGTCATAGTATTTAGTACTAGACTCTGATGCACAAAATCTAGTCCATAGAATATGCGTCTTCAAGTAATTAAAAAAAAATATTTTCTACCACACTTAACAAGGTAACGCGTTTCTGATGGTTCCAAAAGCTAATTTATAAAAAGCTACTTAATAGCTAATTTATTTAACAGAGTAAACGAAATTAAACAGCATCAAATTCTGCTTGGAATGAGTATCACAACTTATTAATTCAGTCTAGATTTAGTTCCCAAAATTAAGATATACTATATATGAATACAAACTTAATACGAAAACACATTTCTGGTGCTCCTGAATCGGCTTCCAAGCCACTGATTAGTTTGGTAAAGTAACGAATTCGAAATTGTAGGTCTTTCTTTCGGATATTCTCCTATAAATTCTAAACAGTGGAGCTTAGTGAAAAAGTGTACAACAAATTAAGAAACATTTAATTGTACGTCGAATGAGTACTTTAACGTAATAATTCCATCAAATGGTATGGTAGTAAACTGTCTGTTCTGGCTGCATATAGACGTCAACAAACCAACTATTAAAGCCCAAAGAACCATCGGAGAAGTTGGTTTAAGTCCATATCACTTGTCCAAATTATTACTTACAATTTAATATTCTTTGATTTGCTTTATAACTTTTGCATGAAGATCCTGCGTTTCAAGGATTTTAAGGCGAAAAACCAAAAAGAAAGACCTAAAATCCCTTCATTAAAAATTTAAAATCGGATTATTTATCAAACTATTTATATCATTAATGACCGTTAAGTTTGGATTCATAGATATGACTATATCTCAATTTTGGGCAACAAAAAATTTGATTTTTAGTTTACGATATACTACTTCACAGAATTATTACTCATTCAATTCAGAATTTAATTGCTTATATTATAAATTTATAAAAAGACGCAACTTTTAGGAGTTATAGGCGAAAAAAAAACCTAATTCGTTGCTTTTAAAACCGCCTGAAATTCCCGTATTAATAATAATAATAATCTTTATTTATTCTGGGATTGACCCCTTTAAAATAATTTGCAGGCGTCAAAATTATGCTTTTGAGCCTTAGAGTAAATTACAATATAGAGATGAAATTACAAGATGTCATAAAATAAAATAATACAATGAATTTGAAAAGATACAAATAAACAACAATAATTAACAGAATATATAAAATAATGATAAAAAAATAAAATAAAACCACTTGTCATATCATAAAACATAAGATGACTTCTGATAGTAAATAAAAAGAAGAAAAAATCATAAAAAATAATAAATGAAAAGATATAATTTCTACTTGTGTACATATTTACAATTATAAACGAAAATCCAAGACATAAAATATTAGTGTGATATAAAATAATTTTAATTATTTGCAGATATATTTTCTATGAACTGGATTTTAAGGATTGAGTTTCAGTACCAATGTTCCAGGTTCGTTAGTATGTTAGACCCGCCGGTGTCCAGTAAGCGAGAATGAGATCATAAAATTTAATCTTATATATTTTATATTAATATTGTTTCTGAATTTAATTTTACTTTTTTAAAATTAACAATCATTTTGAATCCATAAAAACTATGCTTCTTTCATAATTGCGGGCAAGTCATTTCAGACTAAACCACTTTGTTGTATTTTTTAGAAAAAAAATAATCCCACCCAGAAACGTTTGTAATAGAATGTAGTTGAAAAAATACATGAAAATAATGTGCTATGTTTTCAAGATTCCAGTTTATCAAGTGCTTGAAAAATAATAATGATATTGATAATAATGGCGTAAATTATTCAATATTGAAATAATTTTTGAGCGGCTTCCATTTCTTTTTTATCACTATAATTATTAACAATTTTTTAACTACAAACCTCATGTTTTCGACGCGTGTCAAAATTAAAAAATCTAGTGCGGTCTGTTCATCACACAACTTTTACTTACCACTCTGCACGTGTCCCTAAATTCCGTTTATATCGGTGAGCTCTTACACAGACCATTTTGCGAGACTTAATTATTTCAGGGATCTCAAAATGTGTATTTCTTTGAGAACTCGAATTCGAAATTTTTCATGATCGCAATGTTATCTCGTACCATATATTTCAAATACAGGTAAGTGAAAGTAAAAAAAACAATCGTAGTTGTTGAAACAACTAAAGCAGACACTACAACTTTTTCCACTGAAAATCTTTTATTGTTCATCCCTCTGGCAGCTAGAAGCATTTGAGCCAACTTACGAGTGTATTGAACACCCAGTACATTAGCAAAAGTTTTACAGAGAGAGTAAGGGGTAAAACATTTTATTGAAATACAATACAATCTAGTAAGTATCCCCTACCTGAAATCTATTTGATTAAGTTTTACATGTTTAACAGTCCAAAATAATCTCGTTTTATTCTTCTTCAAATCCTAACATTAGTGAAAAGCTTTTATTGTGTTGTACCTCTGCGGATCTATACACACTCTCATTTCTATGGGTTACAAAAAGTAAAATTTTAGTATGTAGTCGTAAATATCTTGAATAAGCACAATTACATACTTAATTTTTGATTAGACAATAATAAACAACTTCTATAACTTTTCCAATAGTGTGAAGTTGGCGTCTCAAATGAGACTGAATTGATCGTTATAACTTAAGAAGTTAAAAAAAAAAAATTAATGTTCGATCATAATTTTTTGTAATGTAAGAGCCCAATGTCTAACAATAACATTGGTAAAGGACCTATTGGGGTCAGTTGATGATATAATAAAAAAATAATAAGTATAATGAAATCATAAGCATTATTTTAAATTTTATATGAATATTATAGTATTCCATTTGATTTCGTTGGGCTAACATAAAGTCCTATGTTTTTATAATTGTTATTTAGTTAGCGCCAACTCTTTACTCTTTGGCCTAAAAGTATTGTTACAGTATTATAATTACGTATATACATTTCTTTTTTGTTAATAATACTTTTTATTTATTGATAGATATTACAATCTGCCACACAGTTGTGGGCAATAGGTAATAGTGATGAATGATCTCATACATACTAAAATAAAATAAAATAAATAAATGAATAAAAAAAAAAATTAATAATAAATAAATTTAAAAAAATTCTCTTAAAATATATACAAACAAAAGAATAAACAAAATGAACATAATCAAACTATCTGTATGAAAAATAAATAAATAAAATGACATAATGATAAAATAATATTATAATGATAAAATAATATTTACCTATATATTGTATTTCAATTATTATTTTATCACCAGGATAATATTATATGATCAGAGGAAAATAATATAACAAGAGTTCTTTCAGTAAATCTTGAGAGGAGCGAGAATTGAGCCCGTTTCTCTCAGTTGATGGTTGAACATGCTCTCAGAAAAATCTTGCTCTCATTAAATAACATACCAAAAAAAAAATGTAAAATAAATGGAATATGGCCCGGGTGCGGTCAAATTAAACTCAAATAGTAATATTTTTGTACTATTTTTATTTGAGCCAACGTTTTGGGACTTTATTCACACTACCACTTTAGATACTGTAACAACGGATTTGAACCTGAAGGTGCTTCTACACATTTAAAAAATTATGGCAAATTCGCACATGAGGGAAATATTGCGCATTTTTATTTTAAAATTCTATCAACTCGGTGTAAATAATTTGTTTTAAATCTTGTTCATTTACTTTAGCAGTTTATATTTTATTTAATACTGCAAAAATATAAGTTTATAAAGACATTATATGTTTGGTTAAATAATGAAATAGCCGATAAAAATCACACGAACACTCGACCATGTGGCTACCGTAGTTTGTTGCTTCCTTTGTGAACCAAGCATTTGTTTTGGATTTGAGGAAAATGGCAAGCGTGTAGATCCAGAATTAACTAAAAGATAACAATGGTATAAACAGTTCACGTTTATTAACTATGACAAATATAAAGTATAGTATATAGATTTCGACAAAATACCCTCTTCCAATGAAATAAATATTAACATTATCGAGCGTCGACAATATCAATCCTTTTACAATATTTACCTCATTCATTATATTTGTACAAAGCCTCGAAAACTGTGGACTAAGTTTTTTAGTTGTTTTTTTTTAATAATTTATTTATTGTTATTGACAACTGTATACAAATATATACAACAAGTAAATTTGCTGTAGGTGACAAAGTGACATGATACAAACATGTGGAGAATCTACCCACTGATAGAACTCCAATAACATTTCTAGAAGAAAAGATCTCGAGGCTATCTTCTTTTCAGGCGCCTAGGAGGATTATTAGGTAATGAAGGAGAAGCCAGGTTAGAAACAAGTGGATTTGGATGGTTGAGAAGTTTATTATGGACGGAATGGTATCTGGTTCTGGCCAAATCGGCAACATATGGAACATTGAAGTCCTTATGGATGACTTGATTTGTGACAAAGTAAGGAGCATTAAGGATTTTACGAAGGCTTTTTTACTGTAAGGATTGGATTCGGGAGGAATTTGATGGTTTAGTGGAGCCTCAAAGCTCAACTCCGTATGTCCAGATAGGCCTTATAATAGTCTTTTGTAATGGATTGGCAATTTAGACCAATTGCCTAGTAATATATATTGTAATATTCGGAATCGACGAGCAGTTTCATGTCTTTTTAGTCTTGTATGAGGATTCCATGTCAGTCGTTTGTCCAGATGTAGTGGACTAAGTTAAAGGTAAAGAAAAACTCCAGGAGATCCCAGGCCTCTCTCAAACAGCTCATCACAATGAAAAAACAAACGTTGATTGAGCGAGATGCTCCGGGCTATAGTGATGTCATGTATGTAAACAAAAGATACAGGAACACTGAGAGACAAAAGATACAGGATATGATATGTAATATATAAAATATGTAAACAAAAGATACAGGAACACTGAGAGACAAGTAGTGATAATGAGGGGTGTTTATTAGGGATAAAACAGTTGGGAGCGGAGAGACAGGAAGGAGTGAAACCAGTACAAAGAACAATCATACAGGGATATATTGCCTGGTTTTTAAGAAGAGGGTTGTGTGATTAACAGAATCGAATGCAAGTCCTGGATTCTCCACCTCCTCTAAGCAACCCTAATGAAGGTTACACATTTGTGATTTGCACTGACCGCACCTCCAAACATCTTCTCCTTATTTATTTATCCTGTTAAGAATATTCTCTTCATTATAAATTAATATGATTCGACACAAAATTCAATGCTGTTTAATTTCTTATCCCGTAACTATTTCATTAAAATGCACCGTTTAGGCTAAAAATAAAACTAATACCATTTTTCGTTATTTTATTCCATTAATTTCCTGATTAGTAAGAGTTTTAGAACTACCAGAAATGCGTTTCTATGTTTAGAGTGATAGGAACTAATTTTAATAATTATTTGAAGATGTATTTTCCATGAGATGCACTTTTTGCGCCGTGCGCCATATGTGTGATGGTAACAAACGCGCCTACTTAAAAATTAAACCCTTTTTTAATTTTGGTTTCAGGTTAAACACCATTGGTGGTTTCGAGACTTGTTTAGGTAGATCGAGTCCTACGAACTCGATATTTTTTGTAATTTCCTATCCTTTACTGACTTTGTAACAATTTAGCTTCCTTAGAAGTTGATTTAAAAATAACTTTATATGTTGAATTCTGAGTGAATTTGACCATCTTTAGTATTCCAGAAAAGAGTCTTCCACTTCGGCATTATTTGCTAGTAGGAGGTTACTGTTTAAAAAGTTGAGGGAAAGATCGATTTTCATTAATTATTTAAAGTTAAGAGCATCAATAGTTGTTTTGTTATTTATATTTAACTTAATATTTACGAACAGCTATATCAAGGTCTGACAAATAATTTCTTTCTGTAATCAATCGGTTTATTAAAACATTTATCGTCGTCTTGTGTTTGTGCATGAGGACTCGGCATTTATCATACATAAGCACCTTCGTAAGGAATTCCGTTTTTTTCTTCACATTCAAAGGCATGTAAGTTCCTAAAAACAAATATTAATTTATTTATTGGAAGATCGTTGAATTAGTGTGTGATATATAAATAGAAGATGGTCTGGGTGCGGTAAAGAAAAATCAAATAGTTAAACTATTAATGTGAGCCAACGTTTCGCCCCACGTTGTAGGGCTTTATCAGAGCTAACAAAGATACAAACAACTATAATAATGCAACAAACAAAGAGATTAGATAATATTTCATGTTATCTATTCTGTTTCTTTGTTACTTTATTTTTGTTTGTATCTTTTTTTAGCAGTGCAACGTGGGGCGAAACATAAGCTTTTATTTATTTAGTTTTTTTTACCGTAGCCCGACCCTCTTCCTTTCATTTATTAATTTATCTATACTTGCTAAAAACTATTTATTGGAAATATGCATTACGATAACTTATGTAAGTAATAAATGTTATTATATTTAGTAGAAGAACGGAATAATTCAAAAGAAAACTAAGGAGGTATTTCGGTTTGAATTATGTGAAAATGAAGGTGAAGTAGGTATGTAGAAAAAAATTAAAAGCTACCTTAGTTATGTAGAAAAAAATCAGTTAGGTATTAAAAAAGAACAAAAACTCCACATTCCCGATAGGATAGGTTTGGGCTGTACTTTCAAATGTTTTGTGGATGGCAGCAATTGTCTTGATGATAGCAGCATCACAAGATAAGTTATAATGATTTCCTGCTTTCAGAAAGCTACTATTTCCTCTTGGATGTTTGTTCTAGATTAGTTCTAGAAAACATTTGCCTTTCTTTTCCAACAGTGAGCCTTTCAATTCTTACGATATTGCCTTATCATATGGCCAATGTAGCCCAAGATAGTGCCATTAATAACCAACCATACAACAATCAGTTATATCTTGAATCTTGCACTAAATACTATCAATTTCGATTACGAGCACATTTTGTTTTTAATTAGGTCAATTCAGCCTTGGTATGATAATCATAACTGGATATATATACTAAAAATATACCGGGTGCCCCAGTATACATAATCACTTCCCACCCCTAACTTCTACAATTTTTTATTTGATTTTCGCTGGGTCATAACTAGAGTTTGGATTTTCGTGCTATTGTATGTTTTGCTCCCTAGCTCCGAGTTCCGCCAAACATCTACAGAAATTCCAATCATGGAAAATATATTCAAATAAAACTAATTTTATATGGCACGTTAAGAGATTTTTCTGCATAAATTGGGTTTTACTTATTTTGGACAAAATTCCATGATTTTGATTTTTGTTCAATGCTTTTACTAAGTTTTATTTTATGCTTGTACTAAATTTATGATGTATTTCAATATTTGTTTATTGTAATTTCATTCTATTAATTTCCTTAATTAATTTATAATTGAGGACGACCAGTAACTGTGATAGGGAAACACATCTATTAATATATGAAGAGTCGGATTCGACTTAACAAAAAAAATAATAAGTAGTCACAAATGACGAAAGTGCTTGGAATAGTATTCACCCGTTTCTTCGGGTACTTGTGAAAAAGTCTCTCAAGAATAAACTTGTTATTGTTTTAAATTAGATGTCCACTCCGCCTTTAACAAAATGTCGAAAGTGAATATACCAATATATTTTTAATCAAACTTTTCATTTTTATTGACTTTTATTTGATAGTTTTCTTTCTGGTTAATTCTATATAGGTAAGTAAATACACTAAAAAACTAAGGGGAAGAAAAATATTAGCTGAAAGTAATAAGGGTATTTTTCTTGAAACACTAACTTATACATTGTGCTTTGTATATTTTTCTAATACAATCTTTCAAAATAAAGTCCTAAATATCGCAGTTAATGATCCTTGGTTCATAAGAAATTGCCAATTGCATCGGGAATTACATATGGAGTCAATGGAGGACTACATCGAAAAACGGTTCATGAAGTTCCACTCCCAGTTGCCGACAGTTAAAGGAGCAGTGACTTACAACTTGGGAAACCCAACCTCAACCCGAAGACTGAAGCCCAGGCTGCTGCAGGACATTCTGTTATAAATTCTATATTTATTAATTCATTAGTCACACTACCTCTATTTTACTTATTATATTTTTTTTTTCTTCTCTCGTCCCTTTTTAAAATTAACTTGTTTCTTTTTACCATTAGAGGGCAATTGTTTGTTTTGTTAAGTGTACAAATATCATCAACATCATTATTAAGAAGCATTATTCTTATCTATTTATTTTTTTTTCTTCTAATTATAACATTGTATATTAGGGGAGTCTTTTGTACGAGGCTATCCCCCAACTCATAATCAACTGTTAAAATATATATATGTATAAAATGTAACGGTTATATCAACCATGTAAGGCCCACCAGGCCGATCTGGTATAACATAAATAAATAATAAATATATTTTTCTAAAACTTAAAATTGAGGTAGTTTTAAGAAGTTGGAAATTGAATTACGGCCTTCATTATGGGCATATGAAATTATTTAATACAACTGGTCCTCATTGTTCTTTGATCGTGGATATAATATTAGGTTTTTAATTTTAGAAGTTTAGTTTTTATGTATGTTTACATGAGTGTAGGGATTATTTAGGGAGTTTAATCTGATTTAAACCAGTAAGCTTTCCATACATTAATATTATAAATAGAAAATTTAAGTTGATTATTGCAGGATTTACAGTTTAATACACATTTTGGGTTTTTACTGCACGAATTTGCACATTTTGTTTTTTTTTACGAAAATTCGGTCTCTGTTAATAATACAACCAATGGAATAATTCATTGATAAATCCTTAAATTTTACATCACGAAACAAACATTTTTAACATAGGATAAAGTGATAGGAAGGCAGACAGACCCTGCAGTTACCGTTCACGGCCGTTTATGTAATGCCTCGCTCAACTTTTTTAACTCGTATCTGAGTTTTCAATAGTTTTTTTTTTTCCTTTTTATATATGTATGTAAAGAAGCTGTCGAGTCATGATAAACGGGTTCATAAAATCCTCTCGGGCCTGCCGAAAAATAATGGAGACTGCCTTTGAAAAAATATAAAAAACAGTTTACACTTATTGAAAGATAGAGAAATTTTTATTCTGAGGCAATATAAAGTAACAAAAAAAAAAATTTAAAAACAACAAAACAAACAAGAGAACCTGTATTCCTATATAAAACGCAAAAATAGAATTATTTCTCGTAAAAAAAAAAATTCTTTTATTGAATACTATGTTTTTTGTTTTTATTTTTTTGTCTTAACTAGGAATTATATTTCATTCAAATGTTCATTCCTAAAACATTTTTTTTTTTTTTTTTAAATATTCAAACACCCTCTTTATAGAAATTAGATCTACCCAAAAAACTTATATCTTCTCTAATAATTTGCCGTTAACATATTTTGTTTTAACTTCACATAACTGGTCGATCTGTCTGTCGATCTTATATAAAACGCGGAAATATAATTACTCCTAGTAAAAATATATTTTTTCTTCTATTAAATCCTATATATTTTTTGTTTTTTTTAATTTTAACTAGGAATTATATTTCATTTAAATGTTTATTCCTGAAACATTTTTTGGTTTTTGATAGTGTAAAAAAAATATTAAAATGGTGGACAAAAACATACAAATACCGTCTTTGTAGGAATCAGATCCACCCAAAAAACTTATATCTTCTCTAATAATTAGCTCAAATAATACATTTTGTTCTAATTTTATATAAATGATCGAAAAGTACGAGCATGCCAAGACCCACACATCATACTTCACATGATGTTTCGCTGTTACTTCATTTATTTAAAATTGTATATTTACAAAGATTATTTTTTTATTATAGCAAGAGAGAAATATTTTATTTAGCAACAACAGGCAATGCAGCCAAAATATGTATTTTTTTTTTTTTTTTTTTTTTTTTGTGAATCTTGAAAATAAGTCAATTAGACAACTTTATTGAAGAGACGTTTTGCAACTATATTGTTTCCATGATCATGTCCACAATGAAAAAAAACAACAGTTTTTTATAACAAAGAACTTCTTCAGTTAATTATTAAAAAAAACTTCAGTGTACAGAGTATGATATAAGAATTAATACATATTTCAATTAAAATATCACTTAATAAAAATATTACTTACATTGGTCTATTACAGTTCTACATTGCTGTGATACAACTCAAGGTTTGCGCCAGAACTGAAAAAAATTGAGGAAAGTAAATGTGAGTTTGTTTTAGTTTTACCAAAACGTAATCGTTTTTTTTTAACGGTTGGTCAGTCTGTTATTTCTATTTTATATTTAGTGTTGTTACTTATGTCTTATTTGTTATCTTGTATCATGTCTTAAGTGTTATTAATTACGTTATAATTAACTATACTAAATATAAATAGACTAAATAAAAAACAGAAATAATGGAATGACTACCTGTTAGAAAGAACGGTTACGTTTTAGAAAAACCAAAACAAACCCACATTTACGTTTCTTTATTTCACCCCTTATTGTACAAGAGCCGGGAAGAAAAAAAGGCAGTTATTTTACCCCAATTTTTTATTACTTTAATGAAAACTAGGTATAGTAATTATATTACTATACTAGACTATGACTAGTAATAGTCAAAATTGATGAGTCTGCCAAGTATAGGTAGGGGGAATAAAAGATGGCGGCTGTTTTAAAACCTTAAAAAAGCATTAATTTTTCATTCGGAGCTCTATATCTTAAAAACTACCAACAACACTAGAAAATCTAAGAGAACATTATTTAAAGAAGAGTAAATTTTCTTAAATATTAGCCCTAAAAGCCAATAGTTCTCGAGATATAGCTTTTTAAAAAGCAAAATTTCTGTCTTTTTCCTCCTCTTGGGCTCTTGTACTATTATTCAATTCTAGCATCAAGTTGTACTACAGCACTGTAGCACATACTGGAATAGGTAACCGCAAGAAATGTTTATATTTATTAATCTTAAATTATACTCGGCACTTTGTAGTTTTTTAAATAATTAGTTAAATATATTCTTTGTTCTATAATTTTTTTTCATTCCAGAGCATGATTCAATTATTGACTAATCCTCATGATCCGGAAAAATGTTAAATTAATATTTTTTTATCGTATATTAGATTTTTTTTCATTTATTTTCTTTTCTTCTTGTTTTCCTAACTGTATATTATTTTAGTATCTCTATTATCCTCCCATTCATCTTGAATTTCTCTTCTCCAGGGACCCAACATAATTATTCAATGTATTAAACAATTTTATATAAATTTATGTACTCATTAAATGTCAATAATGCGGTACCCAAACATAAATAGAAATTGAAATAACTTAAAACAAAAATAGAAGTCGTAGTAAAGAAGTTAAAAACAAATACATACGAGAGAGAAAAACATTATTAAAAATGCTGTACTACCCAACTTTACTGGGTTGCCTCATACACAGCATGCTTATGACCAGTGAAACACAATTTTTGTTTAATCCAATTAATATAATTAGTCACAACATAATTTTATTTTAAATTTTCACATTATAAAAATGTCTGCATTATGTACTAAAGTTATACATTATTTATTTTTTTCCTTTTTAATATTTATTATTTCTTCTCTTACGCATTTTTTTTCTAGCTTTTTATCATTCTTAAATTTTGTTTATTTTTTCCATTATTTCAATTCTAAAAATTTTCTCTCTTTTTTCCATCACAAACAAAGGTAAATTTAAGTCAAAAGTATAAAAAAAAAAAAAAAATTAAACATTTCAAATATAGTGAAATATATACATACATAAAACCCAACATGGTCGTCCCCATTTACAATCTATTAATATTAAAAAATAACACTCTAACACATGCATTCACAGATTAAAATAAAATAAATAAGTATATTAACCTAAAATTAATAAATATAAAATGAATACTTATAAAAAGATACCAAATATAATACAAATAATCAATAAATATATAAATAATATAAGAGTAATGGTATAAATACAAGTAACAAATATATGTATTA
>NW_027115775.1:70120-72226 GCF_000696795.3 Halyomorpha halys | reverse complement strand
CCTTAAGCTAACATCATATAACACAGATTAACGTTGAAATAATTCCAATATTTCGAACTTGAATAACAATTTTATATACAAACCCAATGAGGACTGAATTGTGCATTGTGATGTAGATTCTTAAATCTTAATGTATATATATATGTGCGTGTAAATAAAACAAGCAACCTCTGGTAGTCATGTTCTCGCCGCGTTGCCAGATAATTCCAGAGCTAAAAATATAATTTTTTTTCTGCTAGTAGAGGGAGTTTTAATTGTTGTTAAGTGAGAGAGAAAATTTTGTAACGAACATTAATCAGTGAAAATATACGATTTAAACTGATAAAGTGTCCTTTATTAGTTGAAGAGGAGAATTTTTTCTACACCGATATACGATTTGATAAGATTTAAAAATTAGATTGTGGTTTGCATAAGCCTATAATAATGAGCCTATTACAATTTATATACTAATTAATTTATGGACCTCTAATTAATCTGTAATTCAGAGAACCTTATAGATGCATCGGACATGAGAAAACAAGATATTCCCTCAGCTAAGGACTCCTTACCCAAGGGCTGTTACTTAAAATAACTCATAAATATAAAATGTATCGCACATATACCGTTACTCCTTAAGCTAACATCATATAACACAGATTAACGTTGAAATAATTCCAATATTTCGAACTTGAATAACAATTTAAAACCCAAACCCAATGAGGACTGAATTGTGCATTGTGATGTAGATTCTTAATTCTTAATAGTATTCTAAAAAAACATTAATACATTTTTTGAACAATATATGCATAGAACACAAACTACTCACGTTTGAAGAGAATTTTAAAATTATTACGTTAAATATACACCTAAAAGAAAATAACTGGTCGTTTGATTTCTGCTACAAGAACAAGAAAGTAGTGTTGAAGTTTCAAACTTTAAGTACGGCCCTTCTCCATGTAAGAAACAACTAACAAAGATAAACAGTAAACATTATATTTTATACTATAATATAAAATTACTAGTTTGAATTAATAACACTGGTAAAAAATAACATTTATCAATATTTACTTAATTAAATAAAATGCAAGTAAATACTATATACTTAAAATTCATGATTTGAGAAGGTGATGCAATGTATTTGCAAGTAATTCAAGGATTTTCTATTATAACTTAATGATGTAACATTTTCTGATAGTAAAATTTGAAAAATATGAAATAAATAAAGAGGTTATTAAAAGTTGGGAAAAAATAAATTAAAATAATACATATACTATATACATAAAATATAATAGAACAAACCTCTATCACTGATTATAAAGTTAAGGTGTTAAACAGTTTAGTCTTTAATTTTAGAGTAATTAACCATTGTATTTATGCGTTCATAAATACTTATGTTACAGGATTTAAAGAAATCCGTTGCAAGCTTATAAACATCATCTCAAATTTTCAGAATACCGATAACCTCGGATTACATAATATTTTAGCCTCTAATTTTTCAGGTTTAAGTTTGACTTCCTATTGTAACGTCTAAACCATTAAATTTTAACTGAAGATATAATGGAAACTAAAGTTGAAATAAAAAAAGGCGTTAAAGATATTTCCTACCGTGATATGGTGACTGGTAATGTTTCAATAAGAATCAAATTTGGATTTTACGATTGTCTGGGCATTGGATAGTAAGAGAACTACTTTTTTTTTATCCTCTTCGAAGGCTCTCAAGGACGGAGCGGAACTTTTAGGGAGGAGAGGTATAATCTTATGTTAAAAACATTTGAAGTAAACGTTCGAGAAAATACTATTGTTTAAAAAAATAAGAAGTGATACAACGTTATTGTCTCAGTTTCTATTCTGTTTAAATGTTTACCTATTATTTTTAAAAGTTCCTTGTAATTGAATTTTATAGAATTTTATAATCAGTATGAACTTGTATTTTTTATTTCTTTGACATAGTTAAGGTATACTTCATCATTTAATTGCTACTGAAGAGTAATTATATTGCATCATCTTCTCAAATCATGAATTTTAAGTATATAGTATTTACTTGCATTTTATTTAATTCATTAGATATTGATAAATGTTATTTTTACCGGTATTATTAATTCAAACTAGGAATTTTATATTATAATA
>NW_027115775.1:62737-69705 GCF_000696795.3 Halyomorpha halys | reverse complement strand
CCTTGAGAATGACCTGAGAGGTCGAAACGTCGGATGTTAAAAAGAATAAAGTTGAGAGAAAAGAGATCAAAATTGTTTAAAAAGGAAATAAAATATAATGTTTGCTGTTTATCTTTGTTAGTTGTTTCTTAGATGCAGAAGAGCCGTACTTAAAGTTTGAGACTTCGACACTACTTTCTTGTTCTTGTAGAAGAATTGTATTTTCTTTTAAATGTACATTTAACGTAATATTTTGAAAATTCTCTTCAAACGTGAGTAGTTTGTGTTCTATGCATATTTTGTTCAGAAAATTTATTTATCTTTTTTTAGAATAATATTAAGATTTAAGAATGTACATCACAATGCACTATTCAGCCCACATTGGGTTTGGGTTCTAAATTGTAATTTAAGTTTAAAATATTGGAATTATTTTAACGTTAATCTCTGTTACGGTTTAAGGAGTAACGGTATATGTGTGATAATAATGTGATGTGTGTAAGGAGTACTTAGCTGAAGGAATTTCTTGTTTTCCCATGTCCGATGTATCTATGGGGTTCTCTTGATTACCGATTAATTAGAGGTCCATAAATTAATTACCATATAAATTGTAATAGGCTCATTATTATAGGCTTATGCAAACCACAATCTAATTTTTAAAACTTATCAAAGCTTATATAAGTGTAGAAAAATGTCTCCTCTTCAAATAATAAAGGACACTTTATCAGTTTAAATCGTATATTTGCACTGATTAATGTTCGTTACAATATTTTTTTATCTCCCTTAACAACATTCAAAGCTCCCTCTACTAGCAGAAAAAAAAAATGATATTTTTAGCTCTAGAATTATCTGGCAACGCGGCGAGAACATGACTACCAGAAGTTGCTTGTTTTATTTACACGCATATATATATATATATATTTTAGAAAATCGATGTTTCAAACAACCCATACTTTTGCAATGACCCATATATTTCAATTAATTCTTGTTTTTAAACATCTTTCTTTAAAACATTATCTACATTTCTTTCTATTTCAAAGGTCACAATTTTTAATTACAATTTGTTTTTCGAATTTGTGGCTAAAATTATCCCACTCATTCCCATAGAATTCGTTTCATTTATTTAGTAAATAAACTGTGAGAATGGATAGGAAGCGTTTTCCGTGAGAAAAATTAAACCATTGAAGGCGTTTATTGTGATTTTAGAGAAGGTGTTATATACGACTCAAAGAAGAAAAAAAAAAAAGAAACAAATATTTTTTGCTATTCCAACATCTTTGTGAGGAGCCAATTAAAAACAAATATACTACAGTTCATTTATATAATAAAACAAAGAAAACGGCCAAGGACGCTTAAAATCGATCTTGACTTATTCAAGATATCAAGTGACCCAACACTGGCCGGCAATTAGGTGAGTTTTGCATCACAGTTTTTATTTATTTTCTTCTTTATCACCATTCCGAGATCTATACTCATTATATAATAATGCTCCCTTGAGTGATAGTGTAATATATAATTACCATCATGAATCTTCATGAATACAGTTAATCCTCGATATACGAAATCGATGCCCGAGAGCACTGTGGCGTGAGTTCTCTAGTGCTCAGCTTGGGTTGAAATCCTTTCTAGTTCAGTAAACATATTTTCGAGGAAGTTTTGAGAAAATAATCTAAGTGGGAGAGACTCGTGGTAGGGCTGGATGAATAAAGTTAGGTTTCAGGAGCAGAGGAAAAGGCTTAGAGCTCCCTTATATTGTAAGCGAAAATTATCAAAAGCATTTTTACCTTAATTACTATTATTTCCTTAGTAAATTGAAGGTGCTAAAATAGGTCATGGCATATCTGTCCTATTATTGTAGATTGTATCAAGAGTTCGTAAGAAACAAAATATTAAAAGAATCATTATATTTATTTTTTGATGTAATTGAAAAAAATACATTCAAATTTTACATTTATTTCTAAAATTCTCTTAATTCAAGCCTCAGTATTTCAAATAAGAATATTAATACTGTAATTATTTATATCCAAGTAATAGCTAAGTTTTATCACTCGACTTTTAATTGTAAATATTTGACTATTAATACTTTCGTTGATAGTTCTATGAACAACAGTTGATCTGTACCTGAACATCAACGAAAATCAACTTTGAGTAATCATTCTATATATTTTTTTCTATATCAGATAAAGACGATAAATATTGAGCTAAATGGATGAAGTTCAATATATCTTTGTTATTTTCACTATAGCTTTTGTCAGGTGTGCTTTAAGCTGCGAGACGTTATGTAAGGTTTACGAGATTTACTATACTGTAATTCATCATCCCCAATTATTATTTCACATTAAAATATCCAAACTTTACCAATAAAAAAAGAATATACTACGTTATGAATTATAAATATCATTCTTACAAATGACTATCGTTTTGACTTTCACTTATCTATGTATAAATTATAGGGCAACGGGAAATATTACGATCGCGAAAAATTTCGAAACCGAAATACATGTTATAATGGCCCCTGAATCTGAATGATTAAGTCTTGCAACATGGTCTGAGTGTATATGATCACCCTTACTCAAAAGTGAAACTGAAATTACTTGATTAGGATAGATATATCCATCTCTCCCTCTCTCTCTCTCTCTCTCTCTCTAGATATATATATATATATATCTTATCCTCATTCAATTCTGACAGGGCTTAAAGGTCGAATTTTCAAAATAACTTATTTTAAAGTGCCTTAACAGTGTGCTTCGGAGAACTGGCACCAGCTTCAAACTACGACAGATAAGATATATTTATTCTTAATTATTTTATTTTATTACTGTCTTATCTTAATGTATATTTAGTATTTTTTTTATTTATTAATTAAAGGAATGACTTAGCTTCATCCAAATGAATGAACTAATGATCTGTGCAACTACGCGGTGCTTTCATGAAAGACATCAACCCAAAGCTGCAGAAGACACGAAGTAATGCTGACCAGACTACGAATTGGACACAATTGACTAACCCGTGAATACTTACTGTCAAGAAGTAAGTCTAAATCAACATGTAGACAGTGTAACCTACCTCTAACTGTTAAACACATACTGACAGTCTGCAGACATTTGTTAGACTCCGGATTACCATATCATTTGGCAACTTTACAAAACCACAACGATCCTCACATTCCGAAAATATTTGATTACCTTAAGAAAGCAAATATGTACGAATATAAATATATATATAAATAGTTTAATTTTTTTTTCATTTTTATCACATAAATTAATTTCACTTACCGTTATCAAATAAAAAAATACATACTTTTCTGTTCCTTTTATCTCTCAATTTTATTCTATTTGTATATATTTCTCAATATAAACTATTGATTTAAAGTCAGTTTATATATTCTAGTATAGATGTGATAATATTAGGAATGTTTCATTCATGTAACATTTATTTTCATATTATAAAAAAAAAGTGTCTTAAACACTGTTTATTTTATATCATTGTTATCACTAATAAAATAAGAGTTAATACAACCTAAGAAATAACTTGATAAATGTCCAAAGAAGTTAAAAGGTATTTGTTTTTCTTGGTTGAAAACAAATTTCCGGAAATTACAGTAGTAATATAATTGTACCGTTTGAAAACCAAAAATTAATAATTTTAGTAAAATTAATTGCTTAGAAAGTTGTAGAAGTCACGGAGAGTGACGAAAAAGCAAAATTAAACTGAATATTTAAATAAATAGTATCGTGTTTCCATGGCTGTTATCAAAATAGAGAATTCTTAATTTCATTCGCCTATATAAGAAATATATCATAAAATATAAAGAGAAGTATTGCCATTATTTAAATTTTAGTAATTTATTTCTGAAAAAATTAATTTCTGTAAAGTAGAGAATGATCATTGAGAATTATATGATATGCGCAGTGCAGCATTTATTTTTGTCATAGAAAACGTTTTTAATCAAACAAATAGTAAATATTATAATTAGAAGTTTAAAATAAAATCAGACCAATTTGGACTTAAGGAATTGAGCTCTGGGGGTCTACCAAACCATAAAATTCCTCCCGCATCCAATCCTTACAATCCAAAATCCTACGTAAAATCCTTCATGCTTCTTACTACTTTATAAATAAACTCATCCACAAAGACCTTAACATCCCATTCGTTGCAGATTTGGCCCAAAACAGATATGCGTCTTTTCATTCCAAACTTCTTACCCATCCTAACCCATTCTTAATCTCTCATCCTTAACAATCCCTTATAATCCTCCGAGGCGTCTGAAAAGAAGATGGCCACGGGACCTTCTAATTTAAATTAATGATTGAAGTACCACCAATGGTGATTTTTATTTTATTTACCTTCCCAAGATTTTTAAGTGTAAATGAAACATACCACATATTTACTTATTGTATTTATTATTTGTACAGTTGTAAATCACATTAAATAAATAAATAAAAAAAATATAAAATCTCAATAATTTCTACACGACAGTTATGCAGACTTAAAAAGAAAAAAAATCTAAACTTTATTTTATGAATAAATTATGCATCCAAAATATGCACACGAAGCAACTCAAGTAGTAAGCATATTATATTCTAATGTGATAAATTGATGTACTAAATGAAAAAATAAGAAAGTCCTTCAGACTCAAATGTGCAGTTGTACATGAATAAGGCAAAGAATACTAGATGACTGGTTGGTCACGCGAACCCCTGTATTACTCCCCTATCTGCAACAATCTACACTTTAATTTTTTAGTGCTTGGTAGATTAATGCCGAACGTTACCTGGATGCAATTCGCACATAAACACGGGTATTTTATCCCTTGTTATTTACTAATAATAAATTTAGTGCTATATCTACGAGGCTTCTAATAGTAGGATACTATTGGATAATAAATTATTAAAAATCGTGAGGGTTAAAGGAATGATTCTAAATAGAGACTATTGACCCTTTCGAAATATCGTGACATGAAGTAATCGCGTAAACTTTAATTTCATATATTAATTTAAAATATTTAAATAGAGAAAGCGCAAAATGGTGAAGTAGATATAATGAAAAAAATCTTTAAATAGTGAAAGTGCAAACGTCACCATATATTAAAAGAAAATACAATCCGAGACGTTTTTTATTGTAATATTGTAAACAATAAAATTCTCTAAAAAACCAAAAAATATGATAGTGATAACACAAAAGTAATAGTAAAAATATGAAAACTACAGCATTGGCCGAACACAGCATAAATCCTAAACACAATTTTTAAATCATAAATACAGAGATTATAGATACAATTAATTATACGAAAATAATAAACGCCATTTACATAACAAAAAATCATATAATAGGTAGTTAATTTCAAAACTTATACAAATCCTTTAAGTATTCATTATACAGGTATTATTAATATAATATAAATAATGTAGAGACAATAGGGGAATAACTTTATTAAAATATAAATATAAATATAAAGTTGTGCTGCCCAATTTCAATGGGTTGCTGTGTGGCTAGCATACCTATTTTAGTCTAATCAGACGATATTTTTAATCTAACGATAAATAGGCCTATACAAGTATACAATAATAATTAAAAATATTAGTAGTATACAACATTAGAACATGACTTTTACATATTTAAGATCATAGCTTATTTTTTATACGGTGTTCCTCAAGGTAGTATCCTTGGTCCCATCCTCTACACCGTCTATACAGCTGGCATTCTAACCAATCCTAACACTATCCTCACCACGTATGCCGATGACACATGTGTACTCGCTGTTAATAATAACCCATTAATTGTATCCCAAAATCTCCAATCCCATATCACAGCCCTCGACGATTGGTGTCGTAATTGGAGGATTAAGATAAATTCCAACAAATCCCATCAAATCACCATTACCCTTCGTCGTAAATCTACTGACTGCCCTACAGTTTCATTTAATGATGTTACTCTTACCCCTGTCGAACAGATCCGCTACCTTGGACTACATCTGGACAAACGACTGACATGGAATCCTCATACAAGACTGAAAAGACAGGAAACTGCACGTCGATTTCGACTATTACAGCACTTACTAGACAAACGGTCAAAACTTTCAACACATTACAAAAGACTGATCTACATGACTGTAATAAGGCCAATCTGGACATATGGAGTTGAGCTTTGTGGCTCCACTAAATCTTCGTATTCCTCTCGTATTCAATCCTTACAATCCAAAATCCTTCGTAAAATCCTCAAGGCTCCTTACTTTGTCACAAATAAAAGCATACATAAAGACCTTAATGTTCCCTATGTAACCGATCTAGCCCGAACCAGATATCACTCCTTCCATTATAAACTCTCTAACCACTCAAATCCCCTAGTTTCTAATCTTGCATCCTCTTCCATTCCTCCGAGGCGCCTGAAAGGAAGATGGCCACGAGACCAGCTAATGTAAAATGTCATTAGAGTGCTACCAACGGGTAGTTTCTCTACACGCCTGTAACACTCCAATTAAACTTAGATCAGATTTACTAAATGTATTATAATGTACAGTTGTAAATAGCAATAAATAAATATTAAAAAAAAAAAAATTTTATACATACTGATGAAATTTGCAGTGTACCTGAAGATGGAGCGATGGCTCTGAAACGATTTTATTTGTGATTGATTTTTTAAACTACAATAATTACAGAAGGAAAATTGATTCTCACTATGATGAGTTAATAGTTTACCGTGGGTATAATAAATGAGCAGATGGTTGGGATGCGGTCAGCGAAGAATACAAGTAAATACAATATAAATAAATCTTATATTAGTACCAACATTTCAGCCAGAATTTTAAGCCTTTATCAGGAATAATAACAAAAAAACAAGAAAACAACCATAATGAATAATAGAATGATTGGAAAATAAAAAAATAACTAACAATAAAGATAATTGAATAGTGTTGAAAGAAAATGTATATGGTATGTACAAGAAGATAACGGCCATATGAGAAAAAATTTAATATAAATATTATGAGAGAG
>NW_027115775.1:58054-62540 GCF_000696795.3 Halyomorpha halys | reverse complement strand
TTATTATTATTATTCAAGTCCTCACGCGAAGTATTTCCTAATACATCGCCCGTTTCTTCATGTGGTTTTTTCGTAGGGTGGGTTCGTCACTCCAACGCCTATTTTTTTGTGAGTGTCACCCATTGGCTAACGGGCCTCACAAATGCCCGAGGGAGATTGTAAGTGAATTTTGCATTATTTTATGCTTGAAAAGAGGGTGGGACCGGGATTCGATCTGACAACTTGTGAGTTGGTAGACAGGCGCGTTACCACACTACTACCGCTGCCCCTATATATATGTATAAAAAATGAAAATTATTTAAAATTAAAGTAATGAAAAAGGATTTTCACTAATGTTTGATTTTCTAAATAAAAATAATTAAACAAGGAAAATAGAGTCTCACTATACCTTACAATAAAATAGGAAACATTCCACCTGTCGAAATCGAAGGCCGCCATCATCAACTCTATCTAAATTCTAGTCGGAATAACCAATTCCTAGCCGGGAGACGTGGTTGTCTTGCATACTGGCAATGGTTGCTCCTCATATCTGGTATTGACGAAAAGATCTGTTTTTTAAATTAGTAACAAGGAAGCCCTCGACTGACATTCGAGGAATCTCTTAGGTAGTAGCTGAGGGAGGATGGTGCGTTCTCCCGGAATGTTTAATTAAATCAACCCGTCAAGACCCACTGGAAGAGGCCTTGGGAAAATAAATAATCGATTTCTCTTAAACTATCGACCAGCCTTCGTGACTAAGCTTCGCAGGGAGGAGTCTAACCAATAAACAATTGATTCCCGCCTCCGAAAGAATACAGGAGAAACACAGAGAGGAAAATGAATGGAAGGGAGAACTCTCTTGTGATTAAGAGGTGATAGCTTTCTCCGAAGTGCTGACTAGAGACACTTCAGGGCCCTGTTTAATAATAAAATACAAACTAATACTATTAGTCTAGAAGACAGTGTCCAAGATATAGCAATCTTTTCTATCTGAATCATTGTTATCATTTACATATATCTTTCTTAAGCTGACCAATAAATACTTTGTTTAATTCTGTACCGTTAATGCCTATATTCAACGTATATAATGTTCCATGAATGTCCTCTTACTAATTGGTAAATTTTTAAATACACAAGAAGTCTTTATAAAAAAAAATCTGATTCTACATGCTTTGAAACTTTTAAATAAATCATTATCAATCATTAAATTTAATTGATATGAAAAGTTTTGGGTAGTTATTTTCAATAGTTTGATTAAGTTCATTTTCTTTATCCTTCTGTGTGTATATTTATTTTTATGTACTTTTTTTTTCTTTCATTTATTTATTTATTTTTCATTCTTATTTTATTTTATTTTATTACGAATGTGATGATTCATCACTATTACCTATTGCCCACAACTGTCTGGCAGAATGTAATATCTATAAATAAATAAAGTGGTTTTAAAAAATTATTTTCAATAACTATGTAATGGCATCCTTTAAGCAAATGAAGGAAAACACAGCAAATACTTTACAAAATTAATAATGATATTAAGAATATAATTTCATACTTTATAATTTTTATAATGATTAATTATGTTATTTTAAACAATTATTTGGTAAGTAATAATTAATTTATAACAATACCTCTAGAGGTTGAACTTTTTTTTATTCTCAATAGTGGAGGTCTTCTTTTATGAGAATATTTTAAGAATCAAAATTAATTTTGTTACAAAGGAACGGTAAATAAAAATAAAAATAAATAACAGGTACCTCCTTTCGTATCCTCCTCTATTCATACTCTTTGATTACGAATGCTTATTGTATGAAGGATCATCTGATGGGCCCGAAATAAGACTAAACAGATTAGTAAATTGCTTTATCGGATTCATTTTAAGGATTCCCAGACGCTCTCGCATCTCTCATTGGTGGTTTTATTCTAATTTCCATTAATAATTCCTCTTTGGTACCTTGTCACTCCAATTTTCAAGGACCAGAACTCCTTCCTATACTTTGAATATTTTCTATATTATTGATTACTTTATATTTCCAAATGGATTGTATAAACCTCTCTTTGGAAATACAAGCACATTGTTCTCAATAATTAAAATACTTACTACTTACATGTGCATTGTATATGAATATATTATTTACATAAATGTATCTACATTGATTTTTATTGTTACATTTAATGGTGAACTTGGCTCTTTAGCTTCTGAAGTTTGCCCAGCATTGTTCTAAGATAAACTTATGGTGCACATATTACTCGCAAATAGTATTCCTACTATTTCTAACTTATATCATTTTTAAATTGTTGTCTGCTTCAATATAATTTATTGTCTTATACTCATTCTAAAAGTTTTCATACTAATTAAAACCAGTGTAACTCTTATAGCTTCGGTAGGACTGAATCAACGATAATTTCCAGGAATCTTTTTTCCTCATTTTTATTTTTACGGAAACAATTGTCTGAAGCCATTATACTTATTGCAAAATTTATATGTTAAGTTTAATACCATGTAAGATTATTTATATAATTCCTATTATAAAAAGGAATTGTCTACTTATATTGATCCTCTTCTTGGCAATTAGTGATTTCCCTACGCCACACTATAGAGGCTATAAACCATTGAACCATTATCTCTCTCTCGCAACCCATTACAAGTTTATTTTTGTATTCAAAACATTTTCATCTTATTGAATAAATCCAATTGTATCCTTGTATATTCTCAACACTTTTTTTTTCATCAATAGTCCAACGATTCGGCCAATTCGGCCATCCTCAAGGACAATCTAAATATTTATTATATATTCATTTGTAACAATTATAACAACAATATCACTAATAATATAACATACCTTCAAATATAAATTCTCACCTCACATCAAAATTTAAAATTGTTTTGCAGGCTATTCTGCCCAGGTCATTAATTACAAGTCAAACACCCTATAAAAAAGTCAATTATTAGAGAGTCATATTTATTATTAATAAGCTTACCTAAGCTTATGTTTAGTTACCTATTTTTTTTTAACTTCATTAATTTTTAAATCTTTTAATTTTCAATTAATCCACACTATCACTATCATATAAACAAACTAATCATATCATGTTTCATATTACATAAACATATAAATGCAAACTATATAAACCCATACATTTCACCCATGTTGCATAGACAACACCTCGGTAAGTCTGCTATGCCTGCACGACGGAGATGTTTCTGAAGTAGATGGTGTCCTGCCATTAGGCGGAATCAAGCCACTCTCTCAGCTCTGATAGCCGTGGATTCGTTCATCCTTCTTTAAAGCTTCTCCCACTAGTAAAACCATATAAAAGGTCTTGTTGATTTGTAATGTAGTGTAAGTTAATCTATAGGCTACATGCTCGTAGATTAACATCTTAGTTCTCTAATAACATCAAAATAATGTTTATTCTCCACACTCAAGTAAGAGTTTCTCTTCACAACGGTGGTAAAACCTATAACTTAAGAGTTTAAACTCTTAATGCTTGACCATATAAAAATTCGTAAGATTTTCAGGACATTTAAACATTCAACAGAATGGTGGTATAGCCCATGTACCCGAGCCAAGAATAGGTTTAAATACATTTTAAAAAATCTGAAATATTTTAAAATAATCTGATTATTATTTCCGATAGGTTGAAGAAAAACTCTTCGAAGACCCGCAATGCACACCTGACTCCCCTCAGGTTTTGACTTTTCCAGATATCACATCAGCTGCTTTCAAGATCAAAACAGGAATCATTCGTACGCCATGTATAGTAAGTTATCTTTTAATAATATTTGTTTAAGGTACTCTTTTATTATAAACTTGCTGAGTAGATAAAGTCTTAAATAAATGAAATGTTGTATTCCCCCTCCGACGCAGATCTGTTCCCCCAGTTCATTTTAACCCAATTTCTTTCTCAGACACAAGATTAATGTATATTTCACATACTAGACTAAAATGGTAAGATCTTAAACGACGAATAATACAATTATACAGACTAATAAATAGAAAATCAAAGCTTTCAGAAGACAACAAACTACTACTTCACAAAATAGTACTAAAATCTGTCTGGATTTATGGATCAGAATATGTAAATAATATTCTACATTCATGATCTTAATATTCCATTTGTCTCAGACCGAATTAAATCCAAATTTACAACATTCTATTAGAAACTCACTCATTATACTAATCCCTATCTTCAACTATCCCTACAATCCTCTTAGTAGGAAACAGAAGTGTAGTAAAAATTATATTGTAATTCTGGCAATTAGTAATTGCCAGATTCTCCACTCGCATAGATGCGGCCCGTGCCCTCTCTCAGCCTCCACTGGCTTTCAATACCGAGACGCGGTTGAGAGAGAAACACCAGGATCATACAAAGTCCTGCTTTTTCCTTCACAAGCTTGGCTCGGAGTTCCCCAGGCTATATGAAAATATAGTAAATAGGAATAATATGTTAAGATGTAATTTTGTTTCATTTTATTATTTTCTTTTATTTATTTATATTTTTAAAA
>NW_027115775.1:21564-57944 GCF_000696795.3 Halyomorpha halys | reverse complement strand
GTGCGTGTGTAAAAATGTGGTATAAGTCTGTTCTACTACTGATGTCTGAATGTATATGACTAAATATAATACTACCCAATGAAAGTAATTAATTAATAATGTGAACAACTACAACACATGAAGGGTCAGACTAAGGGGGGCTTAGTGCTTTTTAAGGAATTACCCTTTTTAAAATAACGTTTATACAAGGAAGTTACTTTTCTCTATATCACGCTCAACCGGCAGATTTTTCCTCTTTTCAAGGTATCCACTTTACAGTAGGGCTTAAGAATCCATTGGATTGACTCAAGGCTACAGTAATAGAATAAATAATTATTTGTCATAGCCGGACTCAAAGCCGGATCCTTAGAGTTAGTAGCTCAGTACCTTACCACCCCTTCCTCTAATCGATCAATAAAAAAAATAAATTTCTCTTCATACTTATATATAATGTAATAGATATACACATAGTTATATCCATTGCCACTCGAGTCCGGTGAGGTCATTAGTCTTCTCAATGGCCTTGGCAAGTAGCACGTTGTAACGAACAATGAACAAAAACCTGAATTTTAATTATGTTTATATTTAATTTTTAATCCTCTTATTACATTAAAAAAATACATGAGAAATTAGAATTGCAATAAAAAAATATTTATTATTGAACAGTAAATTAAGTTACAGTATTGTAAACAAGGTGGTGTCCTTGAAAACCTCTGTGGTATAAGATACAGCTATACTCCTATTAAGCTATTAAGATATAATTAATATTCCTTTTTTAATCACTAATAACTGATATAATCAATTATTATTAATTGAAACCCACAATTATGGCTAAGAACTTTCTTATTACTTATCCTCAATTATTCTTCATTATGTCTGACCTTTATTTTAAAGTTCACAAATTCGATGAAGTATAAAATAGAAACCTCCCAACCCCTTCTCGGGTTATATTGTGCATGAAGTTTACCTTAAGCATAATGTGTTGTGGACAATTTTATCAAGGAAATTTTCTGATTTTCGATATTTTTGGGTTTTGTAAATAAATATATTATGACCATGCTTTATCTGATATTAATCTTTATAGTTAAAACAATGTAATAAGGCAAAGCAAAAATATTCCGAATGATAGAATACCATTGCAATATTAAATTTATATTATTATAATTAATCATTATTATTTTACCATTACAACATTATATATTATGTTCATATGATTATAATTTACTACTACTAGGTTGTATATCGTTTGCTTACAAGTGAAACACATCAAGTCAAAATTTTCTAGTTTTGAGTTATTTGGATTTCTAGTCTAAAATATTTAAAAAATTAAATTCTAAAGACTTTATCAATATCATAAGAATCTGTTTATAACAAGTAAACTTACTATTTCCACAAAGTAAAAATAAAAAATTGTTATCATCAAATATCTCCAAACTTCAATTTACAACTTAGTTTATTTCACGTATAAACCAAAGAAATCATAATTTAATTATAATTTATTTTAAATTATAGGTTCTACTGAAAGCGTTTCATTAAAGTAAGTCAAACTTTTAATTTCACAAAGAAAATTGTGAAATAATTAGTCAAACATTTAATTTTACAAAGGAAATTGAAAGTTTGACTAATTATGCGGTTTATTAAAGTACATGAAATTGGGACAATAGTCCTGAAACGTTGTGCAACATTATGATAATTTAGAATAAACTATATTCAAATTAGGAGTTTTTAACCTCAAAAAATTTATTGAAATTGACTTACCAAACTTCCTTAAACGAAAATCCGGAATTTTTTAAAAATAAATTAAATTAAAATGATTGCTAAAATTACTTGAAGGTTTATTTAGTGCACGACTTTCTTAATCATAAACTTGTTTTTTATTTTAAAAAATACTTATTTCACCCATTCTGAGGAACATTTAATTGGCGATACCGTCAATAAATATTTTATTTTACAATTATTTTTTTTTTAAATAAGAAGATATGAAAACTCTTATACTTTAAGGAGATAGAATTTCGCATCATACCAATTTTTAAACAAAACTTGAGAAAGATTGCAGATTATTAAGTAACAGATCTCAAATAATAATAAAAATACTTTCTTTTTCTTTATCTTTATTGGAATTTACAATTGTACATAATTATACATTTAGTAAATTTTATGGATGTTATTATGGAGCGATACGGGCGTGTAGAATTTGGTAGCACTCGAATAATAAACATACTAAATATTTCTGGAATGGAAATAAAAACGGTATAATGTTTTTACACCGTTTAGTAAAATAAACTACTTACTTATAAAAATTTTGTAAAATAACATATTAATTATTTTAAATAAAGTTGTCTCTAATAATATTTTTTTTAAATTTCAATATATTTTTTGAGGTTAAAAATTCCAATTTTAATATATTTTATTCTAAATTATCATAATGTTGCACAACATTTCGCGACTATTGTCCCATAATCATGTACTTTAATTAACCTCATAATTAGTCAAACTTTTAATTTTTTTTCTTTGTGAAAATAAAGAAATCATTTGAGGATCATACTCCATTCATACTCCATTTTGAGAAAAAAAAATTAAAAAATAAGTTTATTTTTTATCCTAAAAAGGTTGCACTTTCCTTAACAGGGCGAAAGTTTTATACATACACACTACTTTGCTCAATTAGTCCACCACAAATTCTATGCGACTTTTCTCTAGTAAACGAAATAAAAAATAAAAAAAAAGATTCAGTTTAGTAATAAAAAGCTATAAGTATAGCTTCTTATTGATAGCTAATTAAAAATTAAAAGAAACTATCGAAAAAAACAACAGAAATAGAAGCTGTTACTTAGCTAATTAGCCATCAAATAAGATAAATGTTATGTTTATTTTTATAGGGTTTATATTGTTTTTCATCTATTTTTTTATTCTTTATCATTTTTTTATTTTTTTATTTTTTTTTTTATTCTTATTCACAACTTTAATATTATTGAACAACTGTAAAAAAAAAAAAAATAGAATAGAAGCTGTTACTCAACTGATAAAACATCAAGTAAGATAAATAGTAAGTTTATTTTTATGGAGTTTATATTGTTTCTTTTTTATATTCCTTATTATTTTTTTACTTTTATTCTTATTTGCAACTTAGATATTATTGAACCACTAAAAAAAGAAAATAGAAGATAAGATATTATTCAACTAATAATCCATCAAAGAGATAAATGGAATATTTATGTTTATAGGTTTTATCTATATTTAATTTTATTTTTTTTACAGTATTATTGAAATTTATCAAAAATATTATATTTATCACATCAGATATGTAATGTTAAACTGACGCTCACACCTATCTTAAATTTCATATTATTTACGGTGATAGTATGTTTATATATATATATACAATAATTAGCTGTTTATTACTCCACCATCTTAATTAATATGTATACAACGTTTTAGCTGATCAGGCCATCTTCAGTCAAAACATCTCATAATATATTTAAATACATTGCGATTCAAAAATATTATATTGTAGTATAGTAACTTTAGATTCATTCTAATTTACAATATGTTCAAATAAACATATTTTAACTTTGGATTAAACAAAATGTGTTAATAAAAATTTTTGAATTGTAATGTGTTTTAATATATAATGATTTTTTTTTATATATATGATGTATCTGAATATGGCTTGATTAGTCGAAAGGTTGTCAACATAGAAATAAATACTAAGTAAAAAAACAACCCGACTTTATTTAATATATCGATTTTCATTTTCATAACCTAAGTATGTAAAGCTAGTCCAAATCTGGAAAATTTGGTCTACTTTAAAAACAATATCATATTTCTTTTGCAACTGCAAATACATTAGTAACAAGAAAAAAAGATTTTATGCATATATCTCATTCATCTGACTAAAAAAAAATTAATAGATAACGCCAGGTTTATATTCATAACTTTAAGCAGCATAGGAAATGAAAATATTCCGAATATTTCGGAACGAGAACCCATCTGTTTGCTTGGTGTATATCTAAGTGGATGATATGGTTGTTTTTAGCTTAAAATATGACTTGATCATTGTTCCAGGAAATGTAACACTGAAAAATTGGTATCTGTTATTTCTTTGAATAAAACGCAAATTTCCTAGGGGGAAAATGTTATTGTTTACATTAAAGTTTTACCAAGACTATAAATAAGCTACCAATTTCTATTTCAGGGTCATCAAATTCGTAATCTATTAGTACAAGAGCCGGGAAGAAAAAATGGCAGTTATCTCGCCCCAATTTTTTATTACTTTAATGAAAACTACGTATAATTACTAGTCTAAACTGATGAGTCTGCCAAGTATAGGTAGGGGAAATAAAAAATGGTGGCTCCTTCAAAACCTAAAAAAAAATTAAATTAAATTAATGTTTCATTAAATTTTTTAATTCTATAATAATATTTTAATAAAAAATAATTCATTAAATTTTCATTCGGAGCTCTATATTTTAAAAACTACCAACAACACTAGAAAATATAAAAGAACATAATTTAAAGAAGAGCAAATTTACGGAAATATTAGCCCTAATAGAGCTTTTTACGTCCGATAGTTCTTGAGATATAGCTTTTTAAAAAGCAACATTTCATAAAAATGTACTAAAATATCAGTAGTTAGTTAATTTATTTTGAGAAATCTATATCTCAGGAACTATGTGACGTACAGATGTCTATTAGCAATAAAATTAAAGTTAATTTAATGTACTATAAAGTAGTTTATGACCTTTGCATTTGTAGGAATAGTAGTTTTCATGATATCTGTAAAAATAAATTGATGTTTAGTTGTTTGGACAATAAGTTTGATTTATAAAAAACTTTATTTCAGAAACCATTGGACGTACAGATGTCTGTCAGCGCTCAAATTAAAGCTAGTTAAATATACTATAAAATAATTAATAATGTTTATCTTTGTAGGAGTAGTAGTGTTTATGATATTTGAGAAAATAAATTCACAGAATGTTAATTTCTAGTTGTTCGTATAAAATGAAGGATTTTTGAGAAAATATATATCTAGACCTATAAGACTCACATATGTCTGCCAGCACTCAAAATAAAGGAAATTTAACTTACTATAAAGTAGTTTATGACACTTATCTTCGTAGGGGTAGTAGTTTATGATATTCACATATGAATATAAATTTGGCAAATGAAAATTTGTCCGAACATCTATAAATCAATTTATTTTAGCAAATTTCATGTAAACCATTACTCCTACGAAGATAAACATCATAGCCTACTCTATAGCTCATTAAACAAGCTTTAATTTGAGTGCTAATAGACATCTGTACGTCAAATGGTTTTTGAGATATAAATTTTTCAAAATAAATTCACTAACTACTGATCTTTTAGTATGTTCCATACATTTTTATGAAATGTTGGTTTTTAAAAAGCTATATCTCGAAAATTATTTAATGTAAATATCTCCATTAGGGCTCATATTTTAGTCAATTTACTCTACTTTAAATAATGCTCTCTTAGATTTGCTATTGTTGTTGGTAGTTGTAAATATATAGAGCTCCGAATAAAAAATTAATTATTTTTAATATTTTGAAACATCCGCCATTTATTATTCTCCCTACTTATACTTGGCAGACTCATCAATGTTTACTATTAATTATACACAGTTTTCTATTAAGTAATCAAAAATTTGGGTGAAATAACTGCCTTTTTTCTCCTCTTGGGCTCTTGTACTATACGCGAACTGAAAAATTTGACATCCCATTCAAATACATCGCGCTGAGTGACCCAATTGTTTTTTCAAAGCTGACGACTAAATGGTACGCGACAAGGGTGAGAATGGTGGTCCTGATTTGCTGATAGTAGAAAAGCAATTATACACTGGATAAAAAAACAAATAATTATCTACTAAATCTATTAAATTAAAGAACCGTACTATTGCCACAGACATCGGTATTTAGATTCACGGGTCAAATGCGATAACACAGTTTTCATTTATCAAATTATTCCTCTATGATTATTTTTATATCTAAAAACATTAATTTTCCTCGTTTGATACGCATATCACAAGACTTTTTATAATTCCACTCGGTGCATTTGGAATAATAATGCCCTTGTGGTCAAAGATTGTGTTCATAGTTCAAGCCCAAAAAAAAAATAGATTATAGATATTTCTAATAATATGTACCAATGAAAAAAAAACGAAGCCGGCTTTCTAATCTTGAGTATAAATATGTTTTACTTCAGGTTTATCATGTATATGTAACGAATCATTATCATTTTTATTTGTGACATTTTATTATTTAAAGTATATAGAGGAAAATAAAGACTGGCGTTTGCTTTATTGATGAATAATAATAATTAGTTGACCTATCAATCAAGGTTGTACAGGTGGTGGTGAAAAATAATCTTAAAAAAAAAAAAAAAGCCTACGTTTTGGTCCACATTACAGGCCTTCTTCAGGACTGCTAAGAAGGTTAGAATATATATTATATTTGTAACATATAATCCGTATTATGTATATATTTATCAAAAAAGAGGTTTTGAAAATAAAAAAAAAAAGGTTAGAATATTCCACCAGCCGGAATGGTCCCCATTCTCTGTTAGCTCCACGGCTATCACGCCACTCATGTACAAACCGCCTTCAGCGGACAATGTTTTTTCCTCATCTTATAATGCCATCAGGCAAAACTAGATAAAATGTAAATATGTTTAGATATAATTTTTCCTAGATTAAGTAAAATGTATATAATTGTAATTGATTCAAAATAAATAAATAGGAGGTTAGAAAAAAAAAAGGGTTAAGCATGAAACTATAAATTGTAGGGGGAAAAAATAAATTACGTTACTGAATTAAAAGGAATGAAGAGACATCCTCTCCCACTTCCAACCTAACTTCTAACCCTGCAAATCATAAAGTAAATGAATAAATAAAAGTAATAAATAAATCTATTAAATAAATCAAAATGCATCCTTATTAAGTCTTAGCATTCTTTATTATATCAATAGCCCAACGTTTCGGCCAATTCGGCCAACCTCAAGGATAATTTAAACATTTAACAACTTATTATGTATTCATTTGTAACAATTTCAAAAACAACATTATAATTAGTAATATACCATACCTTAAATATAAAGTCACACCTCAAATCAAAATTTAAAACAATGTTTAACAGGGTATTTTGCCCAGGTCATCAAATTCAAGTCAAAATCACCCTATAAAAAAGTCAATTAATAGAAAATCAAATTAATTATTAATAACCTTACCTAAGCTTATGTCTAGTTACCAATCCAATTTTTTTTAGAACTTCATTAGTTTTTAAAACTTTTATTTTAGATTAAAACTGAATAAAATCCACTATTAGATAAACAAACTATTTATAACCTTCCACACCAATAAATAAAGTAAATCATCAAAAATGTATTCCCCTTTCCAATTGCATATTTGCAACTGAGCAAAAAATATTAATTTTACTACAGTCTAATCCTACCTTATTTTTCTATTATTATGATTTATTAGTCTAATCCTACTTTATTTATCTATTATTACTTATTTATCCAGCTTACTCCTGTTTTACTTTTTTTTTTCATCCAATCCCGTTATTTTCACTTGTTTTTGTCGTTATTTCATCTTATTATGACTTTTCCCTCTATTTACTACGAAATTTGTTTTTACCATCTTAAGCTTCCTCTCACCTCTTCTTTATTTCATACTGTTGATATATTTTATTTTATATGGTTAATATTTTCATTTCAGAACGACTTTTTAGAACTCTTCATCCTTTCTGTTATTATTTCCTCGTATTTTACTATATTTCTTCATTTCGTGTGAGTTCATTTCCAAGATCCAAAGTTTTGCAATGCCGCATTCTCTTTTTTAAGGTCGCATATGATTGAATCTGGCTTCAATATCCCAGTTCTAACAAAGAGAAACAAATAAACAGAGAAATAAATGTAATTGTAAGACTGACACTCACTTCAGAACCAAACATTGCTAAGTTTTCCATAAGTCATCAAACATCCTTTAAGTTTACTTATGTGAAGAATTTATTTTTTCAAATTAAATTAAAAAATAAATCATCTAAAAAACACAGAATTGTTTTTTCTTAAAACAGAGAGGGTTAATTAAATAATTAACAAATTTTAAGAGGACGAACTTTAAAAAATAAAAGTATGGCCCCTGATGTAGAAACAATAAGATACTGTTAGAACAATAAGTCTGCTCCCAAAAATTCCATAAATTTATGAAAATCTTTATCAAACGAAGTAAAACTTTTCATGCACAATTTCTCTAAATTAATATTTACATCGACAAATATTCTTTTATATAATTCATTCTCCTTCCCGTCCGCCTTCACAATCTAATACCATTTTATTATCGATAAAAGAAATTTGTACCAAAAAATCAATTTAGCAGCTAATATGATGCACGTGAGTCATCATTTAGAGTTAATCAAAAAGAAACATGATCAATCATTCGAAAAAAGTTGTCTTGATAAAAATTATCTACCGTGTTATGGCGCATTATGTCAACTAGCAGTAACAATGGGCCAAGACATAACGAAAATCTTGTTCTAGCACGTAGATATCAACGCCTACGTTTCTGTTTGTTTTAAATTGCCTACTCCTTTATTTTATATGTTATATATTAATTTTTTAAGTCAATATTTTTAAATTTTATTCATTTTTAAGGAAATGAAGTGTCATAACATAACAAAAATGCTTAATATTACGGACAATGAAATAAAAATTATTGTTATAATTCTTTTAATTTTTTTTTATACAGTTTACTGAACGACTTTCATTATAATAAATTGATTTAGTAACAACGTTTTAACCACATTATTTTTTTATTTAAAATAAGAAGAGTATTGTAATAATTTTTAATTATTTTGGCTGAAATCATTGCTTTTTACTTCGAAGAAACAAAATTTCACTTCATATTATTTGTTTACAAGAGGCAGAACTCAGCTTATTCAAAAAAACGAAATGAACCGTTATTTAGTCTTCTAAAGCCCTCTCTAAATGGTTTTAACAAAGAATAATTCAATTATTTCTAATTAAATATCTGTTAAATTACTCTCCTGCAATTTATAATCACATAACTTAAATAGTATTTAATTATTATAAAAAAAAACTATTTTATTGGAAAGTTATTAATTAATAATTATGATGGGAGTGTCTCAAGTACATACAAGAGCGTACCCAGGATTAAAACTAGGGGAGGGCAACCCATAATCAATCAGGTTGTGATATTTCAACACGGAAAATTAAACCAAAATTTTAAGAAAATTATATATGTTTGTCGCAGTGGTTTATTAGTTAATACAATTAGTATTGGCTTAAAAAAATATGCTTTTTATTAAATTAATAATTTTTCACTTCTGGGGGGGGGGGCAACTGACCCCTCCTGCCCCCCGCTGGGTAAGCCCAGAATTGTAATTTTAAAAAAAAATCACTATTTAAAAACGGAAATATTAACTTTTAATTGAAAACTCTTTTGTACATATATTCATTTAATAAAAATTATGATATCAGAAGCTACTGTGTTGTGATGTTTGAGGTGCATGGGAATATTATCTGCTAATCATAATTTCATCCAGGAAGTTACGTAAAAATGTCCTTCCGTCCAAACATATCTCTACGCACACTATTTGCTGAATGTAGGATAAATCATAGGTGTAGTGAGCGCGTTATACATATGGGCCGTGAGTCAGCCCTGTGGGTTCAAGAGCCCTCCGGGATCCTATATCACCTCTTTACACAAACGTTGGTTCTTTGCAAAGTCCACCCCCTTAATGGGAGGGTGATATAAAACCCTTCATGGGTTGTAGCGGTGCATATTTAATTTTTTTTTTAAATATATTTATGCATACATACATACATACATAATCAGGTTGTTTGCCTTCGTTCCATGTTTGCCCTCTTGGGATAGGATATTTTTTCAATTCTAATTCCAACTGAGATTTTTTAGAAGAATTCAACCCCTATATATTTTTTTTTTCACGGGTTTTGAAACTAGTCAAACTTACCAACAGATTATTAACGGTTTTTGGAATTAAGTGATGTTTCACGATTTCTCGGCGGTGAAATTGTAAATTATGCATAGTTACTACCATTAGAGACCAGATAAAAAGAATTAAATAATTATTTTTTCGTATCAGACATACAATTCTGGAATATGTTCAAGTTCTCGTAAACGGACGACGAGGCTTGTAAAATTACTCCAAACCTCTTTATTGACGTTTCATCGATTCCTATGATTTTTAATGGAATTTCATAGATGAGGAATTTCATAGAATAGTACATTGCTGTAATTCCATCATTGGTAGATCCTAAACCATGTTTTGGTTAATTTCCAACTGATTTTGCATCTCTTACAAGTACTAAAACAGCTGATCACTTCCTCTGTAGTAATGCATTTTAAAAAAAAAATTACCTTACTTGTAAACTCCATTGCATCTAAAAAAAAAAACAATCCTTTAATGAGAGCAAACAGAGGACTAATTTGTCGAAAACGAAAAAAATCCGAATTCCGATATTAACGTTAAATTCTTGTTCAATTAACACCTGCCACGTTGTTTTCGGACTTTCCAACTATCACAGCAAACAAATATCATTTAATTAATAAAAATTGTGAGATTGACCTATGTCCACCTGAATCGGTAATTTCGTCAATTGTGATCCGAAAGAAACACAAAATAGAATAGAAATATCAAAATCAGTGCTAAATAAGCAAAATATAAAACGATGGAATATTATTTTAGGAGGATAAGAAGATTTATAAAACATGGTATAAATACGGATATAACAAATTAAAAGACAATATAGAACATGAAATAAAAAAACTAAAACAGAGGCAATAACATTAAACAGAAAATGTATTAAAGTAATTATAGATATAGTAAAACAAAAAATAATATTTTTTCCCATTTTTTTGTTACACTATGATTGTTATTAACTAATGTATTTGTTTATTTCACCAGTACATTTTTCGTTATATATTTTCTTATTTTATTGTTTGCATGTTTTTAATTAATTATTTCATAATTTTAACTATAAAATTATTTTTCATTTTATTTATTACTATTATTTTATAATAATAAATCATAATTATTATTTTTTAAACTATTTACGTTAAAATTATTATTAAAATAATTTTATTACAATTTTTATAAAATATATATAAATTTGTTTGCATATTTTTTATTAATTATTTCATAATTTCATATGGTATGTATTAATTTATTGGCCATTATATCAAATTCATTAAGGCCTGTTAGGACTAATCTTTGTAATGGTGTTAGTTCCTTTAATATTTTTTAATTCACTATATTAACGTACAAAATAAGGAAAATATTGTTGAAAAATATTCATTAATTTAAGTTAATTACAATACAAAAGGCGTTACAAATTTATGTAAAAGTAGTTAGTCAGTTCATTTTAATCCGGATTACAGAGAAATATTTTTCAAGCGTGAAGAGTTGTTTTATTTAAAACCCATAAAAAATAATACTTCATATGTATAATAATGGCTAATAACGACGTATGATCAAAAAATTGATTGCTGTATTTAAAGTATTCGATTACAATCACATATTTATGATATACTAAGGTAAAAATAATTTTGAATAAACTTGAGTATTATTTTCAGGAGAATGTTTTAAATATTTATAAACTTTTGCTATAATTTTTAGTAAAATCCAAACGATAGAAATCATTTTTTATTAATACCTTTGTATTTTTATCATTATAGAAATCACACCTGTCGGCTATAACTGGTATGGACATATATTTGAAAAAAGATTTTCTTCAGTTCACTGGAAGGTAAGATTACTCAGATTACATAAACAGTTCATGGAAATGAATATTTTAAATTACGATTCTAATTTTTCTTTAAATTCTTCCTAAATGAAATATTAATAACGTTATATAAGAAGAAAATTCTGAACTCACTTTAAGAATCGAAAACATTTTCATAGTAATAAAAATTTATACTGAATACGCATCAACATAATCGAATTCCAACACAATTCAGCCAAAAATATAAAAATCGAGAGGTCACAAGTCCTTGGGATAACTCAAGGATACATACTTACAGCTGACCAAATATCAATAACGTTGAAAACTGTTACTTCTATGTTCCTTTATCGTATTTCTTTTTCGGTCATGAATTCGGTTATTTATAATGTGTAACATATATATTTATTAGTGGTATGAGATGAAATTAATATTTAATTGACTTGAAATAAAGTAAAAGGTTTTCAATTTGATATATTTAAGTATTTTAATATGCGTGTTAGTGTATAATCTTTAAAACGTAGCAACTTTCGAATTGCGTTATTTTTTTATAATGGTAGGTATAACTGTTATTTAGTGATAGACATTAAATTTTTTTTTGTATGGAGATTGTTGAAAATTAATTATTTAAATAAAATTTATTACAGCTATTCCAAAAAAAATATTCCTCAGATTCACTCATTATGTATGTTGTTGCCAGCACTTTTAATTTTTGCCATATTATCAACTACAATCTTGCCACAAGGTAGAACATGTATGTTTATGCAACTTTACATTAAATGCAAATAAGTGATTTTCTTCCAATATAGGAGTTATTAGAATATTATATATTATGTTTTGTATTATATTTAATGTAGAATAAGAAACGATCATCAAACATACACCATATTTGAGAATTCTATCCCGATTTTTCAGCAAAATGATTTTTTGGATTTAAACTGAATCATCTCTCAATCAATTAATATTTAGTGAATTACAGCTACGTTTTTAATGAAAGTGATTTTATTCAAGCATTTCGTAAGAATGATTTTTTGTTAGCATTAGATCGAAATAAAATTGCTTTAGTATTTGAGTTTCTATAAGAATATGTCATAGAATATCCCCAATTCCATTAAAATTAAAAATTCCAGATTCATGGGGCTGAATATGAAAAAAAAACTTCATGCGACACAGTTGTTCCTTATGAAGTTTCAACCCAAATTTACAAAAAAAAAAAAAAAAATTGGTTTAATCAAGTCTTGAACACTCATATGTTATTTAAGTAAACAAATATAATATTTTTATTATTCATTACATATTTATTACTATAAGTTCATTTATCAATAAGATAAAATACTCTATTTTGGTACATATTTTGAAAAACAATAGTATTATTATCTATTCTTTTATAATGAAGAAATTTGTATAAATAAATATTGGATAACATTATTAAAATTTAGATTAATTTTGCATAATAATCGTAAAATAAAGATAGAACGGTAGACCCGCAAGCGTTTAAAATTTGAATGAACTATTTATTAGAAAATTGATCAAGAATAATGAATGGAAGTTTGTTTCCGCTCATAATTAATAAAGAATTATATTATTATTTTTAGCTTGCCTTAAAAATCATTATTTGCTTTCTCTTCATCTTGTTCTTCCCTCTTCTATTGCTGCGCAATGTGAGGTGCCTTCCATAGAGCTTGATCTAGTCTTTTTTTTTTACTGTAGTATATAAATATATAATAATTAATATTTCCATGGTCATTAGAAACATTGTGAAATATAATTAGAACAACTTTCGAATTAAAAATCAGCTCTAACATATTAAGATACAATACAATCGTTTTTATTCCTGTATTTGTAGAAAAAAGTTATTTTTAATAAGTGCTATTCCTACCTCTTGCCTGCATTGTTGAATATATTTGGAATATCATAGACCTCTTAGTTATTTAGAATTAATCCCTGAAGGAATATTTTTTATTCTTCTTTTCAGAACAAGTTTTAGTGCCGGGAGCAAATATTATGAACTCCGGCAATATCTATTCCTGCTCACAACTCGCCCCACGGGCTTACAAAAAATTGACTTGTATTGAAATGAAATGAATTACGGCCACTCCAAATATATATATAATTAAAAATTAAATCTGAACTGCTACAACCCATGAAGGGCCAGGAGTGCAGTAGTTTGTAAGGAAGTACTCTGTTACTAAACCAACGGTTGTGCAAGGTGATCTGGTCTCCATCGTCTGATTTTTTGCCACAGCCGGATTCGATCCGGATGGAGTTAATCAGAATATAATATAATATAATTTTTACGAGACAGAACTATTCGCATATATATCATATTTGGATATCATGTTTTAATTCTTTTTTCATTCCTTCTATTTTTAACTTTTTTGAACAAGACTAAATAATTTTTTATTTTTTTAACAAATAAATTATTAATTATCCTGACATTAATCTATGAACAATTACGAAGATCACCTTGTTACAGACCACTGCCTAAAGGCAAGTAAGTTTACTAAAGTAAAAGTAATATTATTTTAAGAATGAAAACACTTTTAAAAATCTTGATTAACATATTATTTAAATTTATTTATTCAATTAGTTAATTATTACTGCCATATTATTTTCCTTTCTTTTTCTGTTGATCTTTATTGCTGTATCTACCTAATTTTCGTTGTATTCATAAATGTTTTGCCTTGATCTTAACCTTCCCTCTTTCAAATGATAAGATACAGACTTATCATTTCGTTTAAGAACCTGATTTTATCACATGGAGGTGTTAGAGTTCTAGAGGTGAAATAAACGAAACATGAGTACACAGAATTAAAACTTAATTAATAATAAGTACTTGCTTATACATTTATAATTAGCATTTTTATAAGTGTTGGATTCCCTATACGATTAATGATTATGAATTTCGAAATAGACTTCGCTGAACACCCAACGTTATAGGAATTCTTCAGTTCTTGACACTGATCAATCAGCAACACATAAACTTTTTTACCTTGTAATATACTATATCTAAAAAGTGAAATAAAATATACTAATTACTATCGCTTAGATTTGGCAATCATTAATATGTTCTGCAGATATGTTTTCTGGTTTTTCACGCAGTTTTTTCATTAATAATCTATTTTGATGACGATAAGAATTATTTCAAGAATGAATAATGTAGCAAATCATTAATTCTTAGCAGTTAATTATTTTCGTGTGAGTTGAAGACATTTTAGGCCTTTTCTGGAATAAAATGATCTTGCAGTCACCCGTGGTCGTAAAGTTAGATTTTTAATTTCAATCCTAATCCACAAATGCCGATGACACATGTGTGCTTGCAGTTAATAATAACCCTTTAATTGTATCCCAAACTCTCCAATCCCATATCACAGCTCTCGAAGAATGGTGTCGTAATTGGAGGATAAAAATAAATTCACCTTTACAGTCCGTCATAAATCTACCGGACTACCCTACACTTGGGCTGCAACTGGACAAACGACTAACCTGGAGTCCTCACACAAGACTGAAAAGGCGGGAAACTGCACGTCGGTTTCGGATATTACAGCACTTACTAAACAAATGGTCTAAACTTCCGATTCATTACAAAAGATTGATTTACATGACAATAATAAGGTCTATCTGGACATACGGAGTTGAGCTTGAGGGCTCCACTAAACCTTCGAATTCCTCTCGTATCCAATCATTACAATCCAAAATCCTTTCAAAAATCCTCAATTCTCCCTACTTTGTCACAAATAAAATCATCAATAAAGACCTTATTGTTCCTTATGTAACCGATCTAGCCCGAACCAGATATTCCTTCCATTATAAATTCCCTGACCACCCAAACCTACTTGTTTCTAACCTTGATTCCTCTTCCATTCCTGACAATTCTCCGAGTGCTACCAATGGGAAGATCTTTACACGCTTGTATCACTCCATTATAATTGAGATCAAATTCACTGAATATATTATAATGTACCGTTACAATTTCAATAAATATATATATTTTTTAAATCCAAACCCAAATAACAACAAAAATCAAAACTACCTGACTTTTTCTATTTATTAGATTTTTTTTCTTTTCATTTCCAATATATGGAATATATAGTAAGTATTGTGATTGTGTAAAATTTCGAATTCCACTTTTTAATGCAAAAACAAGTGTCCAGATAACTAAGCCTCGCAAAATCGTCTGTGTGTATTTGAATTGCTTAGCTCAAAAACGAAAATTTAACCGAAACTAAAATTATATATTTAGATGTATGCTTAGAATGTTTCAACTTTTTAGTTAAAATCGACCTTGCGGAAGTACCAATATGTATGATTGATTTTACTCCTTTTTTTTACTTTTTAAAAAACTTAATTAAGCTAATCAAGTATAATGAAGGTTAATTAACCATCTCGCATTGTTATTAATAATGAAAAACTAATAAATATGAGATATGAAGGAATTCAGGAATTAATTAAAGGAGAAATACAGACTATAAAATCGGTAATAGCCGAGCGTACCCGATCTTTACCAATCCTGATAATATGTACACAGCTTTATCTTTTGTTGTATTTAAGTTGTAAGTTGTTGTATTTAAGTAAGTTGTATTCTAGGCAGGAATAAATTTGATTTTTCGCATCTCTAGAAACTTTTAAATACGAATTTTATTAGTAACAATAATAATTTAAAAAAATCACTTTTCAGGGTGGTAAGTGAAATTGATTTCTAGGACTACCAAGTTACACTGCTTGTCATACACATAAAATTGTTTTACTAATAAAGTTATTATTTTTTCTTTTTACTGATAATGTCCGTTGGGTTCTTTTAAATGTACATTTATTTCCAAAAATCTTAACTTCTAGGATATATGTAATCTGATCCATTATTTTAGAATCACAGCTTAGTTGATTTTAAACTATAGGGCATGACGCCTTTCAAACATTCCAATTTAAATGCAAGGATGCGTAGGATGAAGACCACGCGACAAGTTACTTCCCATAAAAGATCAGCCGCCCGTGCGCAGTGGGATGAATGGCAAATTTATGTGTAAATGATTCTGGATGCGGCTTATTTCGTTTTTATATCTATAAGTGACTACACTTAGGTATAAATTGATAGATAAAGCCAGCTTTATTGTGGTTGTTTTTTATTAGTGGGATTAATTTTTAATTATTAAATATCAATCAAAATATTTAAAAAAATAAAATAAATCTTTTGGACCACATTCAACCCACACTATTTTATGTAAAATAATGGATTTCTAGGTAAAAACCTAATTGCATTGCACCTGGCAATCTATATCCCATTCGAGTAAAAATAGGTTTACATTAAAATCTAAGATGATATAAACCTTCATCTTGTTATATACCAAAAAAGATTATTCGAGAAAAAAAAAGTAATTATGACAATGGTAATAATAGATAAATGCAAAATTTAGAGCAGAATTTCTTGTAATTTTTCCGTGCTATTGATAATTGGAGTTGCAATCCAACTTCATCTCCAAACTCTGTATTTATATATTTCTACTATTGTCATTAATACTTCATTTTGTTCTCAAATTATTTTTCATATACAGTTATTTATTTTATTAATTCTATAATGTTAGTTGTTTGTGTTTGTTATTTTTTTTCTTTCATTATCTAACAACACAATTATTACTATTATTATTATTTTAAAACGTTTAATAATTATAGCAGTGTAAATAGTTAGGATTGTCTTTTACACGAGGCTAAACCCCCACATTATGAATTGTTTAAAGATAATCAAATAGTATAATAATCATGGGCCTTAGCAGGTTGCCCTGTAATAAAGAACCATTTAAAAAAAAATTCAAAACAAAAATACCGTTTTGTTTTAAAAAAAATAACTGATTGATTTTATTGTTTTCACAACGAGGTATTGATATATAAACTGACTCCATATCTTGAATTTACCGTGTTAACATTTCTGTTATTTTGTTTGAATTTGATTAAAAAGATTAATAGTTTCAAATGGGTCGTCTGTAACCGAGCGAGTTTCAGCACCAACTTTAAATGGCTGGTGATTGCAGTGGCGCCGGATCGAATCAGGCCTGGTGCCTGGGGCTTATCGACTTTAATTTCTGTGGTAGTCCCATAAAATGAAAACTTGACTCCCCGTCATAGTTAGAATAGGGTGGTACGCTGTACATAACCCCTCCTCCTCTATGTCAGAAATGGTCAGAAAGGGAGGATATAAGAAAAAAAAAATAGATTTTTAAATAAATCATAGGTTGTATTTTCATGATACTGGCACGTGTTAATTTTGTTTAGTTATTTACACCTAGATAGGCAAATCGTCCAACTTTATGGGGTTTAAAAAATATAATATTCTTTGAACACTGCACGATGAGATTCGCATACCACCTTTGACGAACTTTCAGAAAATGAAAACTAGTGCCCTTGAAAAGTAAAATGTAGCAGTCTTGCTATTTTCCGATTCAGTACATTATTTTGGACTTCACCCTTCACCTTACAACAATAATCTAACTTTCACGGTTACTCGGACTTTCATGCAGAAGATCGAAAATATATTTTCTAATATACTTAAACCCACAAAGGAATGTCCAGAAGGATTACAGAATTAGGACCTATCCCCCCCCCCCTGCCAAAATTAGAAGAACGTGTCCTGATATAGTAAAAAAATTATATTTAACAAAGAAATTATAATTTAACTCTGGGTCACATTTTCAGCAAGTTAACATAAATTTTAGCATATACCATAGAAAAGTTGAAAGGTGGGGAAAAAATTAAATTCATAATGCTCACACCAATTGATTTTTTGTTTAATTTTTATTAAAAATAATATATATAGGTAATATAATAATATAAAAAAATAAAATAAAATTTCCACTAGGCAAAACAAAGTCTGGCAGAAGAATGATGGGCTAGGGGCGGGCCAAGTTAAAAACGATAACACTGAACGTTCTGTAACAAGCTTATTCTAGTGAAACTTTTTCATAGTTACTCAAAGCAACAAGTTAATTATTCAAAGGTTATTCGTAACATGTTCTTTTTTTATTTTCTTTAGGTTGAATTGGACAATTTATAAAAATACTCTGAAGGAAAATAATAATAAAATGACCTTAAAATAAATTAATTTGGCATTCACTTATGTCTATATAATTTAAGAAATATAGTTTAAGTATTACATTTTAAGGAAAAACATAACCCAAGAACAATAAAACGTGTAATATTGTGCAGAAAAAACTCAAAATGTGCAAATTTGAAGAGAAACTCCAAAACGTGCAATTTGAACGTCATTTTCATGATTGAAATTTATCTTGAGGTTTAGCGTAATTTAAAGCTAGGAAATAAAAGACGCAATTGTACTAAAATCTGGTCTGGATTTATAACTAATAATAGTTTCTCTGCACAATATACTTAAAAAAATATATGCCTTATTTTTTTATTCAAATAATTTTTTTTTTTTTTTAATAATTTATTTATTGATATTTACAACTGTATACACATATATACAACAAGTAAATTTGCTGTAGGTGACATAGTGACATGATAAAAACATGTGGAGAATCTACCCACTGATAGAACTCCAATAACATTTCTAGAGGAGAAGATCTCGAGGCCATCTTCTTTTCAGACGCCTAGGAGGATTCAAATAATAATATCCCGAATAAGTAACAAAAAAAATTTTGATTAGTAAATATCCTGCTACTTAAGGTCTAAAATTTATTTCTTAATTAAAAATAGACCCCTAATAAAATGTTAAAACAAATTTTAGCTGCCCCGCCTGTGTATTTGTGGAAAATTTGGTTTTATAAATTTAAATAGTCTTATTATTTGTTTATTATTGTTGGTGCGTTCTTTTAATATAAAGGCTTAGTGGCCCTTTGAAGAGAACTTCAAAAAACATTCCGCCTCGTGTATAAGTTGTCTTAAATTATTTAAAGAAAAAATAAGTGTATTATTCGTCATATATAATTTCTCATTAAATTTGGGAATTTAGTGGAAACAGTTTAAAGTAGTAACCGTATGTGAGTGGATGTTTGGATATTATAAAAAATAATTTTATTGATCTGAACTCAGATAATTAAGAAGAAATTAACCAATTGATCTATATATGTAAAATAGTTATCAACTATTTACTTATTTTCTCCCGACTTTTCGACCGACAATGAAGGTTTTCATCAGGGCTTTTGGGTGAAGATATACACAAAAACCCCACAACTGATAGTTAAGAATGATTGAACCAATTTATCAATATAACATTCTTGTTTCGTTTTAACCGAAAGTGGTAAGAAGCTCTCAAAATCAAAATCGATTTATACAAAAAAAAATTTTCAACAAAGAAATTATTTATCTTTTTATTATTTTTGATTAAAAACCAGAAACTACATCGTATTTTTATCATTAAATAAATAAATTGTTGTATTTAAAATTGATCGTTCTGACCCAAAGAAATAATTATCTCTTAAGAATTTGGGTCATAGATAAGAAATTTCGTCGCGTCAGAGGATCTATATACGGTTGTATTTTGGTATTCGCCTCGAAACAATAAACCGTCTACCCCCCTCCCCCCCCCCTGTAAAATCACAATAAAGCTCTTATCTAGTGAGGTATGATTTAATTATAAACGTGAGAAACAATTTCATTGTTCATTCTAGAATAGATATCTCACAATTTCGCCTGCTACATCAGAGATGAAAATAGTGAATCAATAATGAAAGCAAAATTATATTGTTGATATATTACAGACATAGTTATATAAACAAAACTGTTCAATTTTCAACCATCATTAAAAAGTTTATCACAACAGTATGTCCTCATACAATATTGAATTATCCGTATAGAAATACAAAATCATTCATCAATTATATTTAGTAATATTATAGACCATCACAATTTCTACATATTGTCCCCCTCCTCGTTGTCATACATTTTATGCTTGTTTCATCAATACCACATTGATGAATCTCATAAAACTGTTTATAACATCAAAAATACACTAATGAAAATTATTTGAGATGAAAATTAAAATAGTATTACAATTATTACAAAGTAGATTGTATACTACGTTACGCAATCCGTTTCGACTGTTCCATATTTTTAAATTTTCCGTGATTAATTTTTAAGAAATTGACAAGCCGCCCTTCGATTTCATAATTTCCATCGACTTCATTGGCTGCCAAAGTAATTATACGCTGGGTAAGAGCTATTACATTAAAAATTCATGAATCTACGGCTCAACAGTATGCTGAAAACTTCCTTTAAATTAATAGTACCGTATGTTGAAAATTCCAAATCTTGACAATTGTCTCAACAAGAAACCTCTTTGCCCCCTACCACTTTTGTTGGAAACAAACAGGGCTATATGAAACTCGGTCAAGAAATACCAGAATGCATGGGATAAAACATTTTAAATGTTTCTCCCAAATCAATGATAATAAAATCAGCACCTTGATGACGGATCGGACCTAAAAGCCCTGATGAAAACCATCATTTTGGGTGGAAACGTTGGCAGAAAATAAGTAAATAGCTGATAACTATTATATCTATTGGTTAATTTCTTCTAAATTATCTGAGTTCAGAAGAATAAATTTATTTTTTATAATATCCAAAAATCCACTTATATGGTCACTACTTTTAACTGTTTCCACTAAATTCCGGAATTTAATGAGAAATTATATATGACAAATAATACACTTATTTTCTCTTTAAATGATTTAAGAGAACTGATACACGAGGCGGATTGTTTTTTTTTTTAAGTTCTCTTCAAACAGCCACTAAGCCTTTATATTAAACAAATGTTCCAACTATAATAACAAACAACAAGATTATTTAATTTATAATCTTAACACTTTCTTGAGACTGGTATCTTTTTTAAAAAATAAATAATTTAATTTTCTATCCATTTTAGTCTCAAAACCTTTTATTTTTCTTATAAGTCCGACGTTTCGGCCAATCCATCTTCAGGGACAATCTACTTAATAAAATTATATAATTTAAAACTTTAACTTCATGCAGGCTATTCTGCCCAGGTCAAAACATCAATTTCTAATTAGTCAATATTCGCTTAAAACAAAATCAAAATCATTTATCACAGACACTATTCCTGTGGCCGATTGGCCGAAACGTCGGACTATAAGAAAAATAAAAGGTTTTGAGACTAAAATGGATAGAAATTAAATTATTTATTAAAAAAAAATGAGATTATTTTAATTATATAATATATAATATAAAATAAAATTTTCCACAAATACACAGGCGGGCACAGCTAAAAATTGTTTTAAAATTTTAATTTGGATCTATTTTTAATTCAATAATAAATTTTAGCACGTTCCCTGATTCATCCGTTCTAGACCTTAGTTTTCCAAGTAGGCTTGAACTATGTAATTTTGCTTTAAGAAAATGAAAAACCCTAGTTAAAAAAATTCATTTTTTGTGTGTAATCAATTTTTGTTCAGTCACGCGTAATTTTTAAGGAGGGTCTTCCAGAATTTAACATAAATAATCAAGATATTTAGCTATTACAGGAAATGATTTATGCTATTTGTGCCCGTGGGCAATGGAGATCGATTAGGAACCGCTCAATTACTTGTAGCTTTCCTTAAACATTAAACAGGAAATGAGTCGATAGTCCAACGTAACTTGAGTTGAACTCTTCGTCTCAGTTAATGATTACTTTGTATGTTATGTAACAGAGTAAAATTACATAACATACATGCGAAATTTCTTGCATGAAAATAAAACTCAAAGAAAGAAAATGCCGCATAGCTATAATTTAATATTGAACCAGATCGAATAAAATACTACATAGATAGTATAAATACGGGGACAGAGGTTAGTTAGAACTAGGGAATGATAAAAACTCTTCTTTGCTCCTTCGAACTTGAGAAAACTTAGGTGATCTGTTTGTATACCATGAATCAAGTTAAATATCATGTCAATTGAACATGATGTTGTTTCAAGTTTATTACCCGAATCACTAATTACCACGAAAATCAGATTAAATGCACCGGAACCTATTGAATTTCTACTTAGTACAGGAAGCAAGCCTTTTTGAAACGTAAAACGTCGGGTAGTTTAGATTATTGATGTTTTTTTGTTTAGAATTAATAATAATCTAAATTCTCAATCCCAGTTACATCCCCTCTCCCATAGGAATTTCATTTTATTAGAAATTTTCTTTCATTTTTTATTTAGTGTTCAATTTAGTTTAAGTAAATTACCCACCGTAAATTCCAATTTAAGTACCTTCCTGATAACTTTACAAGACTGAGGAAATATGTTCTTGTAGCGAGAGAGGCGAGAAGGAGCATGCGGTTCAACCACAACCCGCCATAGCGCTGCACCTTGAGCCTCACCGAAGCTCTCAAATTTACATACTTCTTTATTTTGTAAAAACACATTGTCATTTTTATATATTAATAATTTCTGTACATTACACTTAACAATGTAGATAAAATGATTAATAAACGATACCAAAACAATGCACGTAACTATCTCAAGCAGACATGTACCGACCGCTTCTCGGTCACAGACACATGGACTAGGCCTATAAATAAGGGACTCTAAATCCCCTCTTCGATCTTTGATCCACAGCCTTACCTAGGCCTAGTCATAGCACTGGTGGCGTACGTACCCTCTACTTGACATAGAAAAGTTCATTACCAATCGATTATCAAGTGAGTTGTTTTTCTGTATGCATACTTAAGATGATGGCCTATCACCTCTCCTTCTCTCCAACAATCTTAGTCCGTCCGCTTCATCTCGGCAACTAAGATTGTAACCTTATCCTTAGCGGCTACACTAGTCCGTCCGCTTCATCTCGGCAACTAGAACTGTTACTCTACCTTAAACTCTCTCTTACCTAGACCTCCTCTACCTGCCTCAGTGCCCAGGGCTCATCCTCTGGTACGGCCGTTCCTAACTTACTATTGAATACGCCTTGTCGATGGCCTTCTGTTAAGTTTATATTACGCTGGAGAACCCCCTAAGACTAGACAAACCTCGACATTCTAATACGGCGAAATTTATGGTCGAATTTCAGTCTAACTTTACACCTAAAATCAGTAGTATCCATGGCGATTTTCATATCAATAGGACTCCAGAGAATACATTTTTATTCTCACCCCTAAGATTTCCCTATCTAGATCAACATCTTTGTGGATCTCATTCTCAGGAGGTAGCTCTTGCCATTGCCAAACATTAACAGCGAATTTCATTAATGTATATTTAATTTCTGATTGTACTCTCAGTCATCATTTCCCAGAATCTGGGAGTAATAAAAAAAAAGAAATATAAGATAAAGATGATAGATCTTATTGATCTTTCAACTCCAACAAGGAGAGTGCAAGGTCTTAGGGTCACGGATTTAGTTCAAATTTTGTAGGATGGTCGATTTAGTTTCCCTGTTGATGAAATTATATGGGTCACTACTCATTAATTATTTAGATATTTGCAATTGAAGATACAATTTACTCGTTAAATTCAATTCTGTAGCAATCACAATATTTATTACAAAACAATAAATGCTTATTTTATTTTATTTGGCTCAAGTCCTCCGTTGAGGACCTATCCAGCCCTAGAGTGGGAATGTCAAAGTTCATTTTCGGGTCCGCCCTCTCAACTATCATGTCCTCAATAAATGCTTTTATGGTTTTGTAATAAATATTATTCTGTGCTTATACGAATGATAATGACAAATAAAACTCTTATAAGGTTTCTATTCATTAAAGACATTTCCTTTCCAATTTATTTAGACTTTATCATGCATCTTTATATGTAAAAATATACATAAAATAAAGAAAAAGTTATTCACCCTCCACGGAATCAAAAGCTCCAAAAGACAAAGAACACCGATCCGTAGCAGCTACGCTAAACCAATTACGTGTTATCAGTTTGCTTCAGAACTGAATTTAACGAATGAATTGTACCTTCCATTGCAAATATCTAAAAGATTATTAAGTAGTAGCACCTATAACCACATATCTTCATCAACAGGGAAACTAAATCTACCATCCTACAAATTTGAACTAAATCTGTGACCCCAAGACCTTGCACTCTCCTTGTAAGTTGTATTTTCCAGGAGGAAAAATGATTGGATGCCGGTACAACAAATAAAGGACTGAACACTTTACAGAATAGTTTTCTTATACATCTTATAGGTGGTTTGTGATAATGTAGGTTCATATTTATAACCTCTTTTTTCCGGGGGTTACGACCGATGTGGTCCTTGACCTCCTCCCAGAATCTTCGCCGGGTGGCTCGATCCTGTGCGGCCGCATTCCGATGTTGAAGATTCAGCAAGGTAAAAGCGTTCTTAACAACCTCATCTTCCCAACTCAATTTTATTCATGGAACGGTCAAACTTCCCCTCAAGTAGCCTCTTAGGAATCTAGGAATTTTTCCAACTTGATTGACTGACCCAAAAAGCTTGTACACTTCATAATATATGGAGTCACCTACATGTATTATGGATAATTTTGAACTCTGATAAAGATCCTTCACCTTTTTTATATTTTTCAAATAAAAAAATAACCATTATTGGTAATTTAAAGGAGATGAGAAGACATTTGGTATGTAAGATATGGAAGAAGATTATGGGGGATTTAGCTAAACGTGTTAGAAGATTGAAGTAGTCATTCAAGGATGTGACAAAAACTATTGACTTTTGAATTTATCCTCTTTTAAAAATCTGGAGCATACGCTAATATTTTTTTAATTTAAATTTTTCCTATTATCCCAATTTGTAATAATTTTATAAATATCTTCAATAATACAGGAAACATTTTTCAAACCACAGTTCCCTCTCTACTCATCAGTCCCCATCTCCCAACTTCATATGAAAATATACCATTTAAAATATAAAATTCTTTGTACAGGGAGACACATAAAGGAGATAACCACTGTTTTGAGAACCAATATCCTATTAATATTTAAAAAATTTTTTTTAATTTGTACTTTGATTAATGCCATAAAAAAAAAACAAACAATGTTTTAAAAATTAAAAAGGAAATTTCAATCGGTGAAATCGCAACAAACATTCCATATAAAATCAGCTTGTATCTAAATTAAAGCATTTACAAGGTAATTAAAACTGGCATTAATTTTTTTAAAATATAATATATGATAAAACGTTATCATAAAACAGTTTTTTTACTAAATAAAGGATAGGAAATTTACTGAATGTTTACTTTAGGAAATTAAATGGTAATGAAAAACACAGGAACCTAGGTGATTAATCAGATACATTAATCACAATAAGTAAATAATCCTTAGTGATACAAACATTTGATTGAAATGTTTTAGAAATACTTTTTTTGCTTTTAGTTTTTCATTTATTAAATTTTTTTGTGTGAAATGAAGGCGAATAGATAAAATTCTGTGAATATCTAACAGATATAGTTAGCATTTGCTTCAACTATTAACATATATGTTTAGATTGTTATGAACTTTACTTAGACAAACATGAAAACATTATAAAATTATAAAATAATAATTTTCAAAAGTCTATTAAAACTCTCTCCATTAATTTTTCCAAGTCCATTAAAATATTTTATCTTCAAACTACAGTTACGGTACTATAATTTATTATATATTAAATAACTTTGCCTTAAAATATTTTAGTAATATTACAAATATTTATTACAGCTTCAAGGAAAGAGGAGCCTGCTACGCATTAATGATGCTGTCAGAGGAGCAACGATCGTATGGCGTAATATCAGCATCGTTGGGAAACCACGCATTAGCACTTTCCTACCATGGACATCGGCTTGGTATACACGTGACTGTAGTAATGCCCATTATCGCTCCCATCATGAAGGTGAGGTCCTAAATAAACGAAATTAATTACTACAACTGATAGAGTAAATAATACTATAACATCAATTCATTCATATTAATATCATATTAATTCATATTTCATTTCATATTATAATTTTTATTACTCGTTTATTCATTCGACTTAATCATTCATAAATAAATAAAACATTGGCATTATAAACACTAGGATAGGATTCTAAAAAATCAATTACCAACGCCCTCAAATCACCAGGTTTAGTAAAAGCCCAGATTCTAACCCGTATTTTAGTGCTTGTTGAGTCAACTAATCTGAGTCTTCTAGAATTAAATATATCCTGGTTCCCATTCATCGAGTATTTGGACAAGAAGTGCTCCGATAGGCCAAGTTAGTACCGATCAGTGGAAGTGATCATATTGTTGATCTCTTTGGAGACGCTATTTTGTTCCAGGTAGAATTTTTCGTAGTCTTCAACCTGGGAGCCATTGAAACCCTCTATGAAATGAAAAAATAATTTTATTTTGGAAATGTCTCCTAAGAATAAATACATGGTCTACACATTATGATTATTTGACAAGCAAACATTTTAAACGTTTGAGGATGCAGATTAAAATTACCATTTTATGTATGTACCCACTACATATCCCCATTACCGTGGAGTGGCTGCCACCTTCTGCACTGAACCCTTATTAAGATTATGGGGTTTACTCCCTATTCGTAGTGAGTTTGCTAATAAGGTCTGTGAACACTATAGTAAAGTTAACTCACAGCCAAAAAAGGCACCCTTCTACTAACACCCCCATTTAGATGGGTCGAGAACCAGATTACCCACCTGGCTAATAGAGTAGAAGGAAGGACAAAGAGGAGAAGAAATTGATTAGCTTATTATTAAGAGTTATCCCCAATTATTTCGTCTTTGAGCGCGATTCGATGAGTCAAAGAGTTATAGAGCAGCTGCGAGGTAGATCACGTTGTTCAACCTTCAAACGATATAGGTCGTTTGAACCTACGTCGATGACTCGGGACATTGTGGCCGAGAACAGCGGAGTCAAACTGAAGATAAAAGCAGAGAGGCTCGCCTATTTCATTTGAGAGTGGTGCGTGAGGAGAAAATTGAGTATGGCAGCAGCCTAGACGCAAACTATACTCATAATAGGCTCCACGGATAGGTCTCATCCTATTATCTTGGATATCCAAGGAGAAAAGGTCAGACAAGGTGAGAAGATAAAGTATCTTGGTTTGATAATAAGAAGAGTCTTTGATGCTACTCTGGACCTGGGGCCTCAGAACCCGGCATGATGACCGTAAACAAAGGTCGTGGTCGTAGGTAACCTGAAGTACACATCCCTGGCGTGGAGGCGTGAAACCTCACACAGAAAAATAAGAAGAGATTGGCTCTGCTGAGAGTCACGAAGACTTACTGACCGGTGTCGCAAGGGCCGGTACAGGTGCTGGCCGGAGCAGAACGGACGGTGGGTGGCTAGCGAGAAGGGCGCTACTCAGAGGCCGTTCTTCTCCACCTCCATGCAAGACTGAGAGCTAAGTTCTCCCTACTGGGTCATACAGATCTAGCAGGACACGGATGATTCAGGGAAAGCTGCAGAGGTTCGGAGAGAACATCGACCCCCGGTGGCCCGTCTGCGGAGTCTCTGAAACAGCAAAACATGTAGTAGTGGAACTGTCATGAAAGAACACCAAGCCAGGTTGTCAATTAAGACTAACCTTCGCCCTCGCCTTGTCGGACCCCTGTTTGATGAAAGAAGAATACTATCCCTTCTTTAAGGAGATCATCTGTTAATGGAAGGAAGCGGTGGTTCCAAAGCACTTCACGTTCATAGGGGATCGACGAGCTGACATCATTGAGGCACCGGAAGAAAAAGTATCTAAAGATGGACCAGGCTGAGGAGGCACCCGGTCGAATACAGTTTCATAAGGTGCTGCCCTTTCAGTGAGGCCCTCATCCGAACGTTGGACTGCACCACAGTGATGCTTTGTAGGCCTTAATGTTCCCTTAAAAGTAAATTCAACCAAGTACAATAAGATAAATTGTTGATTGTTGGCAGGAGTTGCATGCGTAAGATCAATGCATTATCCCACAGCTGCAACACCACCTACGCCAGAAATGGCAAAAAAGGGACGCAAAAAAAAAATAACTGTACCGACTTCTTCTCGTTTAGTCTTATAGATATTAAGAGCAAGTTTCTGTGTTTCTTAACTAGCGAGCTAGATACGGCGATAATTCCATATCTTCTAATCCATCCCGAAATAGTCCACAGATGAGAGCCTCTTTTATTTTAAGCATGCAAAAATCCATTAATTACTTTACCTTGCTTCTTATTCTATTTCTGACAATTATCCTTGATGAATGAAGCAATTTCGACCCGACCTTCTTTTATACAATAGATGCAGTAAATGGTCGTTTCTCCAGAATTCACCTTCATGTAATTTTATTCTTGATCAGCAAATTTAGTGGAATAATTATAACTTCAATAATTAATTCCCATAATACTTTGCAGGTTTTAAAAAGAAATTAATTCTTTGCATTACTGATTTCAGATCCAATTGTGTAAACAGCATGGTGCAGAAGTAATTGTCAAGGGTAACGACATGAAAGAAGCAAAGGCTCATGCTATGAGTCTTGCGCAAAAGAAAGGCTTTACTTACATCAACGGGTATGTTTTGTTAATAAGTAAAAGACCCAATTAGAGTAAAACTTTTAATTTATTTCTATCTAGTGATTTAAAATCCAGGCGTACTTTAACCTCCCTTGCTCTTTGTTATTCTAAACAGCTCTAGTTTCGAAGATGTTCCGATTTATAATTTTAATGACTAATTTAGATTACGCTTCAGTAAGACAGTAATATTTATATAAAATATCAGGCCCTTTAATTTCATTTACAATTTTTCCAATCAGGGATTATCGACATATTACATCAAGCAGTAAGAGGGAGGGTGAAATTGTGGAGAAAACTGGAGCAAACAGAAATTTGATCAAACTATTAAACATTTTTTAGAAATCACAGAGGTATCATGAACCAAAGGAGTAATTATCATTCACCTAAAACAGATTCCTGTCAGGAGCTCGATATTTCCATAAATCTGAAATTTCAAAGGATGAGAATGAGGATGAGTAATGAAAGAGTTTATGAAAATGTTCCAGATGTTTGCGACCACGTGGGAGAGGGGTGTGTATCTCATTGATGCAAAAGATAAATATAGTAGATTTGTAGAGAAGGTCAAGGGCAGGTGTGTGGCTGTCGCGAAAATGTACAACAACCTGGCTTGTAAAAAGGATATTATAATTTTTTTTTAATCTACTGGCTAATCAATAATATTACAACTCGTCACCCCAATCGGTCTCCAAGAGTACCCATACTCGGCATGGTATTTTATGAAAATCCATATTTAAGGGTTTTCGTTTTAGACGCTAAGATTTTTTTTTCATATAAATAACAATTTTTGAATATTTTGATTTTATAAAGCTTTAAACTCATTTATACAATTGACAATATAACTTTAAACTCATTTAATACAATTGACAATATTGTTATTCTACAATCGGAAACAAATCGATTTGTAAATTATTACTTCCTTACCTTGGCACAGTATAATTCAGACCGACTGACCAACCCAAATGGGATGACATATTTTTTTATGGACAAATAAAGTTTAGATTCGTATATCTCCCCTCAAGAAACCCCTTACGTACGAATTTTTATATTAATCAAAGATTAAATTTTTTTTCAAAATTTTCGCTTTCGATTATTTTTCGAAAATCACAAAAAATGTAATAACATACAAATCCACAGATCTATGAAGGCTTAGCGACGTCTAAACTGCCCGAAATGGTACAAACCGGAGCTTCATAAATATACAAATTAGAACCTGAGATATAAATTGAAACGTTTAAAAAATTGTTCTTTATTTGAAACTACTTCTCTCGCATAGAGGCTTGAAATTTTGTATGGGTTGGAAAAACGGAAATTTTGCTTTCCAACCTTGAATTCGGGCTAAATTGTGGGGAGTTATGATTTTATTTAGTGGACATTGGCAAAAAAAAAATCTTCCAAAAATCAGGCTCATAAATTTCTAATTTTTGATTTATGGAAATTCATATTTAGGGGTTTCAAAAGACATTAAAAAATAAACTGATTTGGTTTTTCCATGTATTTTTGTACATTAAACCCCATTTAATACGATCAACGATCTTTTGTTCTTATTCTACTCAAGAAACAAATTGATTAGAATATAATAACTATTAAATAAATGCAAAGCAATGACAGCATAGGATAATATAAAAAAAAAAATTAAATGAATGGAATATGGTCCGTGTATGGTAAAAAAAAAAACTCAAATAGTAGATAATTATACTATTTTATTGAGCCAAGGTTTCTATGAATTTTTTTTTCTATTATTATTTATTATCATTTTTCTTTTATATATTATTATTTTTATATTATTATATCTTATATTTCTTTTATATATTATTATTTATTATCATTCCTATTATTATTTATTATCATTTTCTATTATTATAATTTCCATTTCTATTATTATCTACTATTTGAGTTTTTTTTTACCGCACCCGGACCATATTCCATTCATCTATACACACGGTCAATCAATAATCTTCCAAAAAAAATTAAAGTTATTTATAATTTTTTTTTTTTAAGTTGTTTATAATATTTATAATTTTTGTTTCAGTTATGACCACCCCCACATCATTTCAGGACAAGGAACATTAGGTCTTGAGATTGTTGAACAGGTAGAAGATATTGATGCAGTAGTCGTGCCAGTGGGAGGTGGAGGTCTGATTGCAGGTGTAGCCTTAGCTGTGAAATCTCTTCATCCAAAAATTAAAGTCATTGTAAGTTATTGAAATAGTAAGGAAGCTTACAAAACATTTAATAAAAATACTATATTTTCTTTTATAAAGTTAAATGATTAAATATATAGTTTTAACTAATATTTAAATTCTTGCAAAGGGTGTGGAATCTGAAAGATGTAACAGTTTTACCCAGGCACTGGAAGCTGGTAAACCAGTGTCCATAGCCATACAGTCTACATTAGCGGATGGTCTAGCAGTTCCAATGGTTGGATACAATGCATTTGAGACAGCTGCACCTCTCATTGATAAGATGGTAAGTGTATTTAAATAGTTTTATCATATAAACTATACATGGTACTAGTTCACAAAACAAGCCCCAATGTTTAAAATTCTAAACCTTCTTTTTTTTTTTTACCCCATACCTGGTCATTTTTGACATTTTTGAGGGGAATGGTTTATATGTATACAACCTATTCTAAGCAGAGTGGAAATGTAAGGTTTCGCTCTGTGGGAAAGCAGAAAAATAAAAGTCAGCTCCCCAGGCAGGATTCGAACTGGCGCAGCTGCAAGTAACTCGAAGTTGCTAAGTTGAAGTTTCAATTCCCTGTGCTACAAAAGGCCTTATTAAAACTACTTATACTATTATTATTATCATCATTGCTTTAAGTTATTGGCTAAAATTGCTACGCTTGCGCAAAAAGGCATAAACTAACCCCTATAACTAATTTTTTCAGTAAAGATTGGCCTATACAAACTTGTGCATTCTGTAAAACCCAGTTCTGAATTTTAAGGAACTCCCATGGTAAGAGCTTAATTTGCAAAATATCCTTTATATACAATAAATAATTTACACTTAAGCAATAAGATATTTAATTTCTTTAAAATCGAATAAAACTATACGATAACAAATGAAATTTTATGGATTATTTATTAAAATTTTCGTATTCAGCTTATTTTCATTTTAAAACTGTTCTTTTACCTTAAATCATATTTCTTGAGAGTTTATTCTACCGTGATTGTTGTTTACAAAATCAACTCTTCTACAGAGAACTGTTGGATCATTCACTTACCAAGACCAAAGACAAGGTAATGCTCGTTTAATTTAAACGAAAAAATATGTATATTATTTCCTCCACAACAGGTTTATAAACATTTTTCATTAGCAAGCTGATATTACTAAAGGCTCATTTTTTCAATCAGAAGAGGAGCCAGCTCAAATAGGGCCCTATAGCTCGTATTCCAGTATACTGACATAGATTTATTTGAGAGTGTTGTCTACAGCTGACATTCATAAAAAGGTTTTATTGTAGTGTATAATTATAACACCAAATCAGAGTTTGGAGTATAATTTTAGCAAGATTTCTTAGGATATGACCCTTTATGGAAAAAACTTGGCAACCAATGGTTTCGTACTGAATTTACTGCAAAGTATTCTTCCAAAGTCGATCCTTATATTGATATTTTCTCTAACAATATGTTTTTGGAATGAGGTTGTAATTATTACATGTTCCTGTGTGCCTAATAAAAACTATTATATCATTACCTTTTTCCTTCATAACATAATTCTTAAATGATTTTAAAAGACTAGATGACTGAGACAAAAACATTTAATGTAATGAAGTAAAATTAAAATTAATTACTGATCTTAAAAATATTTATAATCGTACTAATTCTCTTTATGATCACTGATGACAAAAACAAAAGAAACTGACTAATTATAAATATTTAATAAAATATATTTGTAATTAAATCAATAATATGAATCAAAACTGATGAAAATTAATTTCTCAGGTTCAAGTGAAAGAAGAATGGTTAGCAATTGCAATCCTCCGTTTGGTTGAGCTGGAAAAGTGTGTTGTTGAAGGAGCAGGTGCTGCAGGTTTAGCAGCTATTCTAGCAGGACAATTAGATGAACTGAAAGGAAAAAAGTAATTTATTTTTTTTACTTTATTATAAACAAGAATAACTTAAACAAGATAGTCACCCACAGGCCTGCGGTTAAGGAGGGCAGGAGAGGGCAAAATTCTCGAGGCTTTGTAGGGAGCCCCAATAATAATAGATTAAAAAACTGTATAATAAATAATATCATATACATTAATCATAATCTGGTGGTGTAGCCTAATTTATAAATATTTATTTTTTTATTATAAGTATTAATACAATGTTTTCTTAATAAACCTTAATTCACATAATCATGTTAATGACAAAAATAAACTGAATGAGAGGAGGCCCGCTGTATCATTTTGCCCTAACCCCGGGCTCAGCTTATAGCGCCATGATTACCCATTAACAAGATTATCGTTTAAAAAAAATAATAAATTAACCAGATTTTGATAATCGTTAAAACACATCATCCTAGTTACAAAAACTAAAACATAGTCAGTGAGAAATCAAAGTAAAGAACTTGAACTATTTTCTTATTATTTGGTACAGAATTTGGGTTTTCTGCAACTTAAGAGACATAAGGCTTAGTTTTGGAATAGTCTTCCAAATGTTTATATTTTCAATAACCTTCCCAATGTTTGTAAGTTTTTGTAACCTTTATTACCTTGTCCAGAGTAATGGAGAGCTACCTAGTTTTACACAACTTATTGCGTGCTACTTCATAGAAGGCCTCTACACGTTATGTTCAGTGTAAAGACGATAGAAGGGAGGGAGTGGCTAAGGAATATCACTTCTCCAATGTATACCTACTGCTATTTTGCTAGCCGCGTTATCTCCTAAGCCATTTTAAGGTCAGATGCCCATTTTATAGAAACTGAGTGTGTCCGAATCCATATATATGCCCTACTATTATTGTTTACAAGATGCCGTTTTATGCTTCCTGACACCTGAGAACCTCGAGGCTTTGTTTTGGAAAACCTTCCCCAATCCAAAAAAAGGATCATTGTAATTCAAGTTCTAAGTTCATAAGCCTTCTATACTAACTAAGAGTGCACAAAGTTCTCATCTGAGAAGTGGCATTCATTCAAGAGACTAAAGATTGCCTCCATAGCAATGCCGGATGATCCTTATATGAAATGAAGACAAAAAGTTGAAGCAGTTTTAATTTGCTTTTAAATACCAAGAAGCAGTTGCTGCTTCTTTCTAACAGTTGCCTAAAACCAATTCAATCCAAAATTAAACAAACCAAAAATGTATGCAAAAAAATAAGCAAGGAGACAATGGATGCACCCAGAACCCTATTTAGAAAATGAGATGGAAACCTCAAACACGTAATTTAAAAGGGATTGAACGAGTGGGTATATGCTAAATATCAGAATTATTTAAATGATTTAGGTCCAAAGGTGGACCTCTATTGGTGAAATATGAGAAAATTCCAAGTCAAGTAGACAATGGTGAACTCATCACCAACGACGTTGAGAGTTTGCAGATTTCTTAGAGAAAACTTTCTCCAAAACAGAATGCGAAAGAAGTCTGCATTTAGTATATGATGACATCAACGAGTATTTAAATCTCGTCCTCGCAACAGTTTAGCTCCAACCCAAGTTCACGACCCCGGAAGAAATGCAAGAACTGATTAAAAGGCTTAAAATAAAGACTCTTTCTGTTCATGGCTTGATCTCGGTCAGAGCTATTGAAAAACTTTCCACGAAAGCTGTCGTATTCAATTCGTGAATTGTTAATAGTTTTCTACGTAGTGGATTTTACCCAATACATGATCAAAAGCCGAACTCATTGTAATTAAGAAGCCTGGTGAAATCGCTGAATACCGCTTAAGTTGCTAAGGCCGAATTAAAAGCGGCTATAATCCCATTTGTTTATTCCGCATTTTTGGAAAATTACTGGAATCAGTTATAAAAAAAAATTGTCTTCCTTTTTTCAGTGTAACGACTTTATTGCGGATTTTCAATTTAGTTTTAGTACTTAGTTAGTATAGTCATTCCGCTTTTCAACAACTGGAAAGACTTTCATAATTTAGAACCAACGGATTTGTAATGAAGAAACACGCTCAGGCAACGTTCTTGGACTTCCAACAAGCATTTGATAAGGTCTGGCATCAAGGTATCTTATACAAATTAAAGAATGTAGACATTCCGAGATTTGTAGACTTGTACGACATTCTGAGCTCATTCCTCAGCGGCCGAACATTTTCTGTAAATAATTAGGATAAATAACGCAAAATCTACCATCAATCAAATCCCTGCCAGTGCTCTACAAGGTTTAGTTCTTTCTCCCATTCTCTTTAATTAATATCTTCACGACATCATCCAGTCAACACATGCCTCCAAAGCTATGTTCGCTGACGATACAGCAGTTTTCTCTCAACACGATGACATAATAATAGCTAAAAATACTTTGCAGAATCACATTAATGATTTATAAAAATAATTTACTAAATAGATGATTAGTCTCAACATTGAAAAACGTTTTTATCCTTAGATGTCCACTAGACCCATCAGAACTAATCCTCAAAAAAGTGCAATGGAATCCTGCCAGTGAAATAGAAGATACCAGGGAATTTACTTCTATCGCCCCTTATCTGTAATCACCATATCAACATTCAATTAACCTAAACTTACACAAGCTTAGCAATGCTATATCCTATTGTAAAAAGAAAATCTAAATTAAAACCACAAGCAACTATTCTTTTATTATAAAATAACACTAATGCCATCATTGATGTACGTATGTGAAGTTTTAGGAGCAGCATCGTTTACAAAAAGGGAAAAAATACAATAATTACTAAATACTTTCCTAAGAATCATAGTCGATGCCCCTTGGTTTGTAAGAAATAGCCAATTGCATCGGGAACTAGAAATGGAATCATACGACTTCATCAAAAAACGGTTCATTAAATTCCACTACCATTAACCGGCAATTAAAAGAGCAGAACCTTATGACTTGGGAAGTTCAACCTCATTCTGATGACTGACTCCAGGTTGTTGCAAGACATTCTGTTATAAATTCTATATTAATCTATTTCTATTATTGTCATTACTACTATTTTATTTATTTTTCTCTTCATCTTCTTCTCAAATTATTTCTTTTTTTTTTTAGTTATTTATTTTATTAAATCTATAAATTTTTTCACTTATGAAAATT
>NW_027115775.1:8696-21514 GCF_000696795.3 Halyomorpha halys | reverse complement strand
TATATAAAATGAAGCTAACTAATAAGGCAAATAGTAGTTCCAACTGTCTTGACACAACCTTTCCTCACCATTGCCTTACAAGATTGTGCTTTAAGGAATAAAAAATTCAAATTCCATTGTTTATACTTCAATGAAAATTTCTTAGTAGGATTAAATAAATCTATTATTATTGTTTATATTTTAAGCAACTAAAGTCCAAAGCCCAATTTCCAAGTGGAAAGCAGTAGTCCAAGACAGCCAGGCGTGGAGAGGGCTGGTTCGGACACCCAAAAATCCAACCGAAAAAAAAAATCAGTTTAATGGTACAAAGTTTTTGCCTAATGTGTCAGAGATTATATTATATATTTTCATTCTGTCTCAAACACTTAACTGAGCTGTTACTCTTATTACATTCCATAAACTTTCCGGATAATATTATTTTATTGGTAAATCCAATTTCTACCGTTTAATAAAGAAAGAGGAGGAATATTTTAACACAAATAGTTGGTAATATAAGCAAAAGTCAGTTAATATTGTCAATTGAATCCAAATATAGTCCAAAAATATTATTTTTTAAACTTTCTGAACTGTCTTTCTTTTCACTCTTAGAACAACATAGTTAAAAGAGATTATTATAACTAAAATACTATATTTTTTCCAGAGTTGTCATTCCTCTGTGCGGTGGTAATATTGATACAACTATTTTGGGGAGATGTTTAGAACGTGGTTTAGCAGTAGACGGACGTCTAGTGAAATTTTCAGTGACAGTAAGTGACAGACCAGGAGGGATAGCAGATCTCTGTAAGCTAGTGAATAAAACAGGGGTATCAATTAAGGACATAATGCACGAAAGAGCATGGATTGCATCAGATGTATTCAGCGTTCAGGTAATAAGATTAATAAATATTGACCATTAAAACAAAAAAAAAGTATTTTTGACATTGATTCAAATAAATGGTACAATTAATGAATGAATCAAAATATAACTTAATTTAATCAATAGTAATATTCATTCTACTGATAACAAGAATCGACTATTACTTCAACTCATTTCAATTGAATTTCATTAATCATATTAAAATTTTTAAAAATTCAGTTTAATAAACATAAAAAAAATATAGCATAAAACAAAAAAAATGAAAACATGCATATAATTATCTGTCCACCAATCATATATTGTATTCTTCTAGGTGACAGTGGTATGTGAAACCATGGACAAAGATCACGCTAACAAGCTTCGACAAGTATTGAACAAGAATTATACCAGAGTTGTGTTTGGGGACACAATCAACCCTAATGTAAATGGTTTCTGTAACTAATAGAACTATTTTAGAATGTTTTTGTAAATATAAAAAAGTCTCATCTTAATTTTTTGAAACATAAAAGAGAGAAAACCTTAAAATTCAATATGAGTAATAAAAAGAACGTACAAATACATATCAAATTATATTTAAGTTTGAACAAATTTTAAACGTATCCCTTAAATCGGAAACTTTAAGAGTTTGGACCCAATGATATGCACAAATAAGATGTATAAAATGAAATTAACATCACTTAGTTAAAATTTAATGGATGCTTCTAACAGTGGGCCTTGATTTATGTTATATATGTACAGGTTGTATGGACGAAAACATATATATATAAACAATTTTATTCTGGGACACAAGATCTATATGTGTGCACGCATGTACGCGCGCAACACACGCGGACGTGTACACATCGGTTATTATCTGAAAAAATATATATTTTTTCTTTATCAATATTTCAGTACATATCAATAATTTAACAGGATTTTCCTTTTTTCCGCTAAGAAGAATGAATATTATCTCTGATCTCAAATTCGTAAATTTTAGCACTTTCTTTTTTTAATTATGCATCAAACCCTCCGTTCCTCTTTAATCTGGATGTCGAGTCTGGCCAATGCAACTTTGACCTTGCACAATCAACAGAATGATCGCATTTTCTGGATCGATTGATGACTCACAGTTTTTAAATACCATCTAGGAAAAATATAATTTATCATAAACTACCAAAGTAGAATTGCTGTGTAAGAAGAGTGAAAATAGGTGTATCTCCAGATATTTTCCTCATAAATCTAGCATTGTCAGTTCATGTTATATACGTGAATGGTACGCAATAGCGAAGGGAAAATTCTATAATTTTCAACCACCTCTCTTTTCATCCCACAAAAATTCATTCTTCAACTTTCATTCATTTAAGGTATAGTGAAGTGAAAAAAATGTGTCCATAATCTTATTATTCCCCATTCATCTGCCTGCCCTCAGTTGAACAATGATCAGTATTTTACATCACTTTTACCATATTTGAGTACTGAACAACATAAAAAAATCTTATTTACCTGTCATGAAGTATTTTGAACATACGATTTTTTTTTTAATTTCTCATTCCCCTGGCTGCCCATCTTTTTTGTTTTCTTAATTATATTTTCGTTTTTACCTCTTAGTTATTCTTTATCTTAAATTAAACAGTTCTATTCATTTGAAAATGTATTCCTGAATAAAATTATTGTTCCTAAATTGTGTAAATTTTTATTCTGATTCATAAACATGAATTTTTTCAATATACTCCTATTACCTTTGTTTTCCTTTAACTTTAATATTTTGGAGCGAAATTCCATCGAAATATTACCAATATGGACCAGTTTTTAAATGCTGTCATATTCTAAGTTCACGATTCCAATTTTGAAGGGTGTCCCTGCTCTGCTAGGAAATTTTTTTTTTTTCACTTTATGTAATATTTCATTTTGTTATTTTATTGATTTTAATATAATAGACTGTAAATCCTTAGTAGCAAAATTCCTTATATATTAGCTACTTTCTCAAGTTCAATGAAGAATTTATTTCCCTAGTTTCCATAGTTTTTGTTAATATTCCTTTTTGTAGTTTTAACAATTTACTAATGAGATAGTCAGTCATTAATGTATCACTTAGTAACTAATGTTTAATAAAGTATACTCAAAGGAAAAGAAAACGGTTGTATATTTTTAACATACATATATATTTCCTCTAAAATGTAAAATCAGCATCTAAATTAACAATTTGGAAACCATATGGTGTAAGATTAATGATGAAAAATTCTATAACATAATATTCAACGTCTTCCCTGAACCTTCACCATAAAGTCAAATTTTGGACAGAAATTATTTTACTTTCTGCAGTTGTTATCCTCCCTAGACCATGTTGTAGTTGTAGTTGATATAAAACTCTCTACAGTTTTTTTCTTTTGTTCAGATCCTTTCTATTCTATGGACAATGTTTCCACAAAAAAACAGTGTGTTTGTGACTAGACCTGAAATATATACACAGTGAATCTCAAACAGTAAACAAATCTCTACATTGAGAGCAAACACAAATGATCAAATCTAATTTAAGAGATGTACACTAAACATATAGTAATGTTTTGACCTCTAATTCCACCAAGAATTTTAATCCTGACAATGACCTTCATATGTTTCCAGCCCTATTCATACTCCAACAAAGTTTAGGTCAAGCTATTTTAAACTGACTATGAGAATTAACTTGATATCAGCCGAACTAAATACTTTAACAAAGCATTCCTCCTGTTTATTTTTTTAAACTGAATGATCTACTACCAATCATCACATCACATTTGCCCTTCGTCATAAACCAAGAAAGTGCCCCACACTATCTTTTAGTAATATTGCCCTTACCCCTATCGAACAGATCCCCTTCCTTGGACTACATCGGGACAAACCAGTAGCTTGGAATCCTCACACAAAACTGAAAAGACAGGAAACTCCACATTGATACCGACTATTACAGAACTTACTAGACAAATTGGTTTAAACTTTCAATCCACTACAAAAGACTGATCTACAGACTATAATAAGGCCTACCTGGATATATGGAGTTGAAATTTGGGGCTTCGTATTCCTCCCGGGTCCAATCCTTACAAACAAAAACTCTTCATTTCCTTAATGTTGCTTACTTTGTCACAAATAAAATCATCCATAAAGACCTTAATGTTCCATATGTAACAGCTCTAGTCTGAACCAGATATCAATCCTTCCATTATAAACTCCTTAACCACCCAAACCAACTAGATTCTAACCTTGCTTCCTCTTCCATTCCTGACGACAAGCCTTCGATGCGCCTGAAAAGAAGATGGTCTCGAGACTTTATAATTAAATGTTAGTAAAGACATTTGGTAGTCTCTCTACAACTCTGTATCACACCATTATGATTCTACATCAAATGTACTAAATTTATTATTATGTAAATACTCGTACAGTTATAAATATATAATTTTTACAAGTTCATTTTAATTTTTGAAATGTTGTATTATACTCTAAGGTACTAATGCCTTTTGTTGGTGCCTCTCATATTATTATTAAAGTTGAAGATGAACAATAAGAAACTTTTTTACCAGGCTTGAAAAAATCCTAATTTGAAGAAAGAATCTAAACAAAACTGTTATCAATTTATCATAATACTACGACATTAAACATTATTTCCACACAACAAGAAAATAAGGTAAATGATTTTCATATAAATACATATTTTTTACTAACAAAGATATTGCCATGAACTAACTCATTTTTTGTTTTGGCTCATTTGAAATCAATTGAAACCAATTTCAATATACATATTTCACAAGTGTATACATATTTTACTCTATATTTGTAATTTCTTATTTGTATTCATATAAAAATTAGAATAAGAGTATTAGAAAGAAAGTCTTCAAAATACCAGTTGACATTATGCAATTACTATGTTCTATATAACTTACAAGGACATCTTAATTTTAATATCACAGCATCCATATAATTCACAAACCCATTCCTAATATCTACTAGAACTGGTAGTACTTTCATTCCAACTATCATTATTCCCAAGAACCCAAGCCTAACTAGATATCTCCTCTTTATAATTCTTTGAATTAAAGACACTCTATTTTCATTCTTTCTAAACCAGTGAAGCCTGAATGATGATTTGTTTTCTACTTCTAATGTGTAAATTAACCTCCCCACACTGTTAGAAGGTTGAACCAGAATAGATTCCACCTCTATAGATCTCTGGATTTTCTAGTGTTCACTTAAAATTCGTTTGGAGTTGTATTTATTTAAGCTGATGATAGCTGTGATAATTTTTTGAAACAGATTAAATTAAATTTGTATTTTACTATGAAAATCCATATGACTGCTGGCACAGCCTTACTTGGGTAGCATAAACAGGACAGTTCATGTCAGAAGCATTTAGTCCATGTGGATGACAATGCAAAACCTCACAAAGCTAGATCTTCAAATGAATTCTTACAAGACCAAAAAACTTTATGTCTGAATAATACAAATTCAGCAAACCTAAATCTAAGATAGATTTCAGGACAAAGTACTATGCCACAACAGCCTCTGGATGAACTGCAAGTACACTCTTGGAAGATCCCAAACAATAGCATATATGTGTGTGTTTTTGAAAATGAAAAAACAAAACAAGGTAAATTTTATTTATTAAAAAATGTACAAATAAATTTATTTGTGAAAATTAACAACATTAAAAAAAAAATAACATTCATTGTATTTTAAATGATTCACTTATTTGTAAATGAGAATATATCACAATATGGTGTAGAGTTATTGTGGGGCTATATCATGTAGAATCATTCAGGCCCCCTCAATTAGTTGATACTGAGTATCTATTAGTTAAGTTCTGCTACCAACTGAGCTCCTCATACTTCCAGCCAAATAGTCAATAAAGCTTGGTTTGTTAACAATCCTCTATATAAATAACAGCCATCATCACTTTTTTAAGAATCTTTTCATAACTCATCCTGACCACATCAGTTCATCAGAACAGGCATATAAAGCTCCTTGAAGATCATATACTTCTGTTGGTCTTAATAATAATAAGTCCAAATATTCTTCGAATAACCTTTTACTTAAATATAAGACTTAAAGTTTCAGCCTTAAAACTAAACCACAACATTTGGATTACAAATGGATCAATCGAACAACTAAGGGATTTGTACAAAACAATGTATAAGCTTTGGACACTGAAACATGTTAACACTTTATCAACTTGAAGGGCTAAATATATTCTTGAATGGATTGATAAATACTAACATGCTGAGCACCACAGTAGCCTATGATTGCCAATTTGAACTTTCACATGTGGCAAAGGACTTCTTGAATATTATATACAGTAAAACCTGAAAAAAAAATCTGGTCTAGTCTCACAAACTTGGCCCATCAAAATTCCATTGTGTTTTTTATTTATTTATTACATGTTTCTCTTATAACATAAATACTATAAAATCTATATATTCTAAGATTACATCTATAAAGATGCAAATATGTCCAAGAAACACACAAAGTTATCCCAAGATCACTATCAAAACTTTGTGCGGTCCTCAGATTGCCAACAATCAAAATGATGTAAATCAGAAATTGGAGATTTATAATACAATTTATGATGTTAATATAATATTGTTTAACATAATATATAGAAATAAAACCAAAAAAAAGTTAATCCAACACAAAACTTTGAAATATATCCCAAGACTGCCATAACAAGTTTCACAAGAATTCAGGGTGGTCCCATGGCCACCAATAATCAAAGTAACATGAATTGAAAATGAAGCAATATCATATCATATTTTTTACCACAATTTATACAAAACAACAATAAAATGTTGGCCAACTTAAAAGTCTGAAATTATCACCTGGCATGCCCATAGCACTCACTAATTTGTTAACTTCACATTACTGATATACATAAGACAAAATGGAATGGGCAAGGGATCCAAAAGTATAAAAACTATAAAGTCTAAGACACCTGCAATGAAAGGGATACATTCCAAAACAGATTCATAGGACAGAAAGCTTCTAGACAACTTTCCATAGATAAATCGATTGGTCCTCAAATATTGTTTAATGCATTAATGGAATGTTCTACAACTAAAGAATTACAAGGCACAGAGAATAGATGGTCTTCTTCCAGATTTTCTTAAATATCGTGGTGAGGGACTGCCCTGAGGTAATGAAGGCTATGCAAAACATCTGTTGTTCATTGACATCTTGGTAAAAGGAGCAGAGGCTGAGACCCAGTAGCATGTATATAATAATATTTCTTAAAGTTTAATATAGCCCTAGTTTAGTTAAGGGTTTTAAAATTGAAACAGTCACAGTGTTAAACATATGTATGCGTATATATGTGTGTGTGTATATATATATATATATATATATATATGTAAATTATGATTTAAAATTAATTTTTTTAAAATCATGTATATTGTTTCTTCAAACTTTGTTGAATCTCTAAAACATCAACAATATCTTCATCTGACAAGCTGCTTTCATCTTCAATATCACTATGGTCATAATAAGGCACTGTTTTAAAAGTATTCCCTGAAAAAAATATAAAGAAGAAAAAATTAAAATTAAATGCAAAAATTTAGAGATAGCATAAAAAGATTTTAAATATCATAGTTTTCTTTACCACTTGGTATCTTAATTGAAATAGTCTGATATACAAACAATAAGATGACAAAGATAAAGAAGACGAATGTTTAAAAAGAAGTATTCATCAAGCAGCTTCAGAAGACATTGGCAGATTTTTGGATAACAAAAAGCACAATAAATATTGGAGGAATAATGAATGTGAAAAACAACTAAAAAGAAATTTATAACTAATGACTCTCAACTCAAACATAATCCCACTAATGCTTATCGAACATGAAAATACTAAAAAAGAAACTACTAGTGAGAAATTTCAAACATAAGAGGTTCTAGGAAAAAATATAATAGTTAATAGGCTTCTTATTTCATGGGATCAGTTTTAAGAGTTTACAAAACGTAGTTAGACTTTAGACATCAAAATCAAAATATTTAAAAAAATGAGTATAATGTAAAATTGTGAAGGTAAAGAATTTTTTTTATTATTACTCATAAAACCATATTTGTATTAGTCACAATTCAATATAAATTAATTATACTTTTAGAAAAATAAAAAAACAATATAATACTAATAAATCAGTTCAAATAATGAGTTGATACATTTAAGAAGGTTGAGACAAAGCCCAGTAGGTTACTAGATTGATAATAATAAAAGAATATCATTGTAAAGTATCGAGATTATCGATATATAGTTGAAAACCATTGTTATATCATTATATCATTTCGGCTTACCAACTCTAAACGCAACCCGCATATATGAGGCTGGAGAGGTTAGAGGGTTAGCTAATTCATAACACTGTCATCACTCTAATTAATAGAAGAGATTAAAAGAAAATGTATATAATACCCATTAAATAATAAATTCATTATTAAAAAATAAATAAAAAATTAAACAAAATTATTTATGTGTGTGTTTATATACAAGCATATACCTACAATACAGAGTTTGATATACTTACCTCTAATTGGGGTTTTGAATAAATCTGATTCATCATCTTCAAATAGTGATGGTTTTTGAGGCACTAGTGAAAAACCGGAACGTCCTTTTTCTGGTTTGCAGAGGAAATAACAAAATAATATTACCCCACTTAACAATACAATAATTAGAACTGGAATGAAAAGAAAAAATAATATTAGAGCCATTGTAGGATAGCTAATAAAATTAAATAGGTTTAAATTAAGATAATCATTTAAACTGCATAGAATGTTCCACCTGAGTCCTGTTTCATAATGAAATTTAGTAGTATTAGTTCAGAAATGAAAGTATATAAATACAAAGCTAAAGCACTAATACTAATTTTCTTAATAATGTGAACAACTATTATTACTATAAGAATTAAAAAGTATACAAGAAGTCAGCAATGCACAAATCATGAGATTGTATCAAATAAAAACAACTAAAGTAATATATTAGTTTCAATATTATGAAACAGGGCTTCTGAAAGATTTTATTATTCCTTCAAACTACAGAAACAATAATTAATAGCCTATTTTATGCCATTTATTCTGATTATTTCTTTTTAGTAGCTTTGTAAACATGAAATAAAGGGTTCACAGATATAATTACTATTATAATTTGAGATAAGAATAAGAATTACACAATTACTAAATAACTTGTAAACATAAAATGTTATATAGAATATCAATTCAATTTACCAGTCAACAAAATAAAAACAAAACGAGGTAATCCTATCACACTTTCTAATTTAACAATTTCGAATATAATTTGTTCAGGTTTGTTGTTTTTTATTTGAGCAAGTTTTGTAGAAGATGAATAGCCTTCTGCAGATACTGTAGCAGTGTACTCCCCTAAAACAAAAAGCATAATTGTAAAATACATGCAAAAGCTAGGAGAAAATATTGACTTTAAAGTCAGACATACAAATTAGGGACAAAAAATTAAATCTATTACCTGTGGGAAGGGGAATCCAAAAAGCACCATTTTCTTTAACTCCATAAGAAACATTTTTCTCTTCAATGAATATAGTGGCATGTAGAACTGGATGATGATTTGAATCAATTACATAACCTATAATTAAACACAACTCAAAGTTCTAGATTTAATTTATTTTCATAAAATAATACCCCAAAATGAAAAGTTAAAAATAATTTGCTTAAAACATTATTAAAATAAATGAAACAAATTATTTTATCAGAATTACAGAGATATTGTTGACCATGGATCTATTCAAAGTAAATAAAATACAGCTTTAATGTATACCCTTTTATTTCAACCTGTGTTGTAGACCTTCATGAGGACTAAACAAGAATGAATAAAGTTTTAGAATTTTAGGAAAAATAAATAAGTGGAAATACATATACTGTCACTGCATTATATGTCCCCAAGTAATACTACTTTATTATTTTTCTTTTTTTCTTCCTTCTTAATAATCACTTTATAATCCTTGTTTCATGTTTTGCTTAGACCTGATAAAGATCTACTACTTGGGCAAATCAAAGCAGAAGTATACTTTAGCCCTTTTTGCCCAGTGCTGCAATATCGTACAAAATAAACTAGTGACCACCTGATCCCTTCCCTTTATTTCCTAAATGTCTACTAATGCTTTTCTTAGTAACTAAAAGGGGGAGTTAACATCATGCCTTTAATTATTTTTTTACTCTCTTATAATCTAAATTTACTTTTGTTGTTTTGAAGTGTTATTAATTATTTAGTACTTGAAATAATGAGGATAGAAAAAATAATTAATTCTTATTTATAAATTCATTTGTAACTGTTGTGATTAATTGTTAATAATTTAATCTAAAGACCAAACTATGACTTACATGCTATCCTGGTGTCCTGGTTAAGACTTTTTTCATATGAATAACACTAGTGCATAAACACACCACCAGGCACTTTCAAAGAGCAGAACGTGCAATAATAAATTTTAGTATATTATTCCAAACATTGTGAATTGGATAGAAAACATGTTTCACATCAGAATAAAATGTAATAATATAAATGTAAATCCGAATAACATGGAAATTCGGTCTTTTAATGATTTTTAAACAGTCCTGTTGTTAAAGAGGGAATTTGATTTGTCTTCATATTCCATAGTTATGGAAATTACTGGCCCAAACTAGAACTAGAGGCTGAAATAGGAATAATTGAGCTTGTATCATGAATCTTTTAATTGAACATTAATTCTTAGTTTCGTTACATCATTTTATTTGATTTGTTCACAGATAAATTGTAAAATAAAAAATAAGACAAAATGTGCAAAATTTTGCTACATAAAACAAGTGCCAATAGTGACACCCTTTTCACGATTCAAATTTCTGATGGTTTGGCTGAACTTAAAGCTAGAGGACAAAAGATGCAATTGCAAATAAATTTGAATGTTGCTGTGGCAATGTCTCTATGTTATAATGAGAGAATTCGATGTGATTTCAACCTGACTGGTCTATTTTAGAATTACCTGTGCCTTTAGAGTTAGTTAAAATATTTTAAAATTGGATTGTTATTCAATCAATGAAAATTATAACTTTTAAATATGTCAATTAACTGTTTCTAAAGTGAAGTGCACTCATTCTAATAATTAATATTAATTTAATTATATTCAAGTGTTTACCAGTGGGTGGATACATAGAAGATAAAATAGAAAAATTCAGGTAAGAATTTTATCGATGCAAAGTTGGAGGACATCTAAGAAATATACAATAAATGAAGCACCATAACTTTTACTTATAATGTTTGTTTGTTTTTTTGTATAAATTTAACTTGATGCATATTATTTTTGTTTAATATTAAGAAAAAGTATTCAATTGTATGCCATATTTATTTACTCCAAATTATTCCTGGAATATCTGAAAGAACAGAGTAAAATATTTTGAAAAAAAGAAAATGATATTTTTTATTACTTTTTATTTTGTTTATAATTATTATTTACTGTTGATTTTATTTTTTACCGTTTATTAACAGTAATGAGGAAGTGGTAACAATATGTAAAATACTAACCAGTGATTCCTGGTTTATTCACAGGAGTATGAACAGTAGGTAGAGTGAAATGAGAAGATTCCAATTCAATGTCGATATCTGTGAATGTTGCTTCATGAACAATAACAGTTACAAGTTTTGTTTTATGAAATGGGCACATTATCTAAAAATAATCAATAAAATGTAAATAACTTCAATTTTTTCTGAAAAATATTATCGTTTATTCAAGATCCAACCTTGAGGGCATAAAATCCAGGAGGCAAAGTAAATTTAAACAAGGCTTCATTTGGAGAAACATTAATTGTGTATGCAGCAGATTCATTAACAGTTACTACAGCTTCTCGCATTGGGTTATTCATCGAGTCAAAAACCCTTCCCTTAATACCTGACAACAAACAAAATTCACTTTTTGGTGAGTCAAATAAGGATAGATTAAATTCAATAATAAACAGTAGTATTAGGTCCTAATTAAATAACCAAATAACCTGACTCATAAAAATAACCAACTAACCTTGCATTGCTTTATACAATAAGCCAACTAAGGGTTTCAAATAATGTCGCCAAATATTAGGGATTGCTGTTGGTAAAACATAGCTACAGCAGTCAATTTGGGCAGATAACTAGAAAAAAATTAAAATAAAGCTGTAATAAGTTCAGTCAAAAATGACTTTTTTAACTAATATTTAAGTATATACCATCGTGTAACCATCTGACCATTGTTTCTCCAATTCTCAAATATATTCAATTTTCATTACAAAGAATAATTCTTTAAATGATACCATGGCCTTTTGGATTATTCAAAATTTATTGACAAATTTCTACTAGACATAGTTCCGGCTCAGTGATTAGCTCATGAAAAATCATTGTTCAGGGTAATTTACTTTTTCCAAATTATGCAGATTAATTAAATTAAAACATATTCATATTAATATTTTGGTTAAAACAAATACCTAATACATTTTTTTTTTTTAATGAAATAGCAAATAAATATATTTAAACTATCAATAAATCAAAATAATGTACTATTTCAAAACTACTTACCCCAGTAATATTGTAAGTGTGCTGCAGCATATCTAGAAGTGACTGTTTTAGAGATGTCACTTTTGTTACACTTCCAGAACATTTACCAACCTAAATCAGTATTATGACAATTATAATAACATTAAGATATACACAAATAATGATTTTAGAAAATAATTATTTTAAAAGATTATTAGTATAAAAAAGAACCAAGAATCTGTTAAGAGGCCTTGGAAGGATTATCAATATTATTATATTTTTATTCCCTCTTTAGAAGCAATCTAGAACTAAACACTAAAATGAAAACCAAAAGTCTATGCTGAATTGACATACATGATAAAAATGTTCACATGTTTAGTTTTGCTTAAGCATTACAAGGTGCCTTGTAGATATGGGTAAACCCAAGATATTAGTAAGGTTGGGCTGAATGAAAATACAAGCGTTTAATTT
>NW_027115775.1:7292-7755 GCF_000696795.3 Halyomorpha halys | reverse complement strand
TTACATTCTATGGATTTCCGGCATGCGAGAATTCATGCTTAAGTAAAACAAAAAATGTGTACATATATCTATGAAATAGTTGTCCTCATTATCATGTATGCCAATTCAGCATAGACTTCTGGTTTTCATTTTAGTCTTTAGTTATAGACTGCTTCTAAAGAGGCAATATTTTGTTGTACAATACAGAAGTGTTTTTTTGATTTTTGATAGCATGATCACTTGAGATAAAAATCGGTCCCCCATAATTCAAAATATAAAAAGCAATGGCTCACTCCAAATGAATCACCTACTGCTGCTACAAAGTACTTTTTTTTTTTTTTTTTACTACGCCAAAGGAGGCATTTCTGCCATTTTGTTTCGTACAGCCTAGTAAAGTTTAGCTCTGCCGATGTAACTCCCATCTGTAGTCAAGTCCGCCATAGTCGCACATGCAATTATGTGATCGCCAGTCATCTCACCAACT
>NW_027115775.1:6511-7242 GCF_000696795.3 Halyomorpha halys | reverse complement strand
TATATATATTTGATCATATACCTTAAATATAAAAAGATGGTCAACATGGAAGGCTAGATGGTTCTGATAGGAATCTTTACTTTTCTTTGAAAAGTTGAATGATTTATCTGAGATATCCAGTGAATGTGGATGTGGACCTGACAGCAGAAATAAAAAGAATCATTATTGCTTCTAACAGGTATTTCTGTGGACTTGGGAGACATTTCCAGATCAATGTTCTAGCTATAAGCGCCAAATATCTTCAGTTATAAAAATTAGTCTAGGCAGTCCTAACTTATGATTCTGAGAATGAGACCTTAACTAGGAAAAGGAAGCAGGATTTGTCACTTTGTGAGCACAAAATCCTGCTCACTTTTCCTGTTTAAGGTTCCTTTCTCAGAAGGATCTTTCAACCATGTCTAGATCATATGAATTGGTACTATCATATTAAATAATTATATAAATGTTATAAATATTGAATAATTACCAGATGTATCGATGTTAGAGTATTTCACCACTTTCTTCATAGCAAGAATAAATAGTAGGCATATCAGGCCATATCCCTGAGGTACACCCTTCCTTTAATCAAATTCCTGGGACAGGTTTGAATCAAATTCCTGTGACTAATCTGTCCCAGGAATTTGATTAAAGGAAGGGTGTACCTCAGGGATATGGCCTGATATGCCTACTATTTATTCTTGCTATGGAGAAAGTGGTGATGTATCAATACTCTAGCATCGATACATCTGGTA
>NW_027115775.1:0-5784 GCF_000696795.3 Halyomorpha halys | reverse complement strand
CACTGACACCGCTCTTGGTAAAGTCAATGGAGGGCGCCTCTTAGGATCTAGCAATGCCGCCCAGTTCTTGCCCTCACATTCTCCTCTACTCCTTTCCTCTGCTCTTCCAGTGATGGTGCTTCGGGCCATTTCATTCATCATATCCATGGTGATAGGGAGAAGCGGCTGTGGTTGGCTAGCCCCTAACCGTGCAAGTCGATCCGCCTCCTCATTCCCAGGTATACCGCAATGGGCTGGAATCCACTGCATTACCAATGCTTTAAGTATTTCTCTTTTACATTCTATGGATTTCCGGCATGCGAGAATTCTAGCGTTAGTTGAGGGATGTTCAGACGCTATTGTCAGCAGTGCTGCCCTAGAATCCGACAGCAGAACTATCTTCTTTGCGCAGGCGTGAGTAATCTTTTCTAGAGCTAAAGTAATTGCAGCTACCTCTCCATCAAAATTGGTAGCGTTTGCTCCAGCAGGTGCTGACAGTTGGAACAGGCTACTATAGACACCTGGACCCGCATTTTTATTTGCCTCTGTAGCTGACCCGTCGGTTTATATATGGATCCATTCTGGCTCAGGGTACCGCTCGGCTATAGTGGCCAATGCCACAGTCCTTAGTTCTTCCACTGGGGTCATGGATTTGTTGATGGGCATTATTAGATCCAGCACTATAGCATATGGACACATCCAAACACTTTGTTTAGTCAAGTCAGGCAGAGGCTCTCTTATCTCAAAGTTCAGGCCTAGGCTTGTGATAATGGATTTTGTTGCCTCAATAAATGATAGCTGCATTTTTAGTCGCCTAGTATTACCAAGAGTGCTGGCCCAGTAATCACTACCATTCCTAAGCACGCGCTCGTAAAGGATGACGGCATTTATTTTTCGCCTATATTTTAGGGACTCAATCTCTGCCTGCAATTGCATGGCTAGTATCGGTGTCGATTTAGCCGCACCGGTAATAATCCTCAATGCCTTATTTTGAACTATATCAAGACGTCTCAGCACTGAATCGGTAGCTGTAACCATAATCCCAGAGCCATATTCCAGAACTGGTCTTATATATGACCTATATACATGTCTTAGAACCTCAGCGGTTGCTCCCCATTTTATGGCTGTGATTCGTTTCATAAGTCGCAGTCTTGATTCTCCTTTATCTGCAGGATTCTTACATTGCTTAGCCCAGGTTAACTTATCATCCAGGATCAGTCCTAGATATTTCGCTTCATGAGTCCTGCTAATAGCCTGATTATCAAGATTTACTCGGAGCTCATGCTGCTTTGTAGAAAGGGTAAATAGTTGGTATACTGTCTTTTGCGTATTGATAATCTGATTGATTATAAATACTGTATAATATAATCTTTGATAAATACTGTCTTCTGCCCACCTCTTCAGAACCTTTAAGGTATCGTTGGCCCACTTTTCGAGAGCACCAATCCTACTGCTGGTCCCCCAGATTATCAAGTCATCAGCATACAGTAACACTTCAGTACCGGGTGATTTCTCCATCAATGTATCAATGACGTCATTAATCATAATATTAAATAGCATTGGACTCAGTACTGCTCCTTGAGGGAGTCCCTGTTTTACTTGCTTGAATCCTGATGTGTTTGCCCTATACCTCACAGAAATATGCCGTTGGGAAAGGAATGATTTGATCCAGCCCATCAGTTTTCCATCAATTTTCATAAGGGCTAATTTGAGTATTACCTTATCTCTCCATACTCGGTCAAATGCTGATCTGAAATCAATGAAGACAGCTAGCGTACTTGGATATTTTTGAAATCCACCCTTAATTGCCTGGGAAAGGCAAGCTATATTCTCTATAGTATCTCTATGCTTCATGAATCCTGCTTGACGCTGTGATAAAGTACTGCTAACCTAGCTTTACACCTCAAAAAGACCCTTTTGTTTGTTTGGTGGAGTACTCTCAGTGTTGTTCATTTTAAAGTGCTGAGATATGGAACAGCTATGAATGCAGACCTTTACCATGAACAATTGGATTGTGTAAATCAATCATCAATTGAAAAGTGACCAGCAGTTGTCAACAGAAGAGGCATTACTCTGGAACACAATAATGTAATACCACACTGCACAAGATCACCATGGAAATAATTAATGAATTGGGGTGGGAGGTACTGCCTCAATCACCATTCTTGCTCGATGTTGCACCATCAGATATCCATTTATTCTGATCGCTTCAACAGTGGCAAAAATTTAGATAATATTCAAAATACCATCTCTATATATTTAGCTAAAAAACCAATTAATTTTTATCAATCCGGCATTGAAAATTTGTACACTAAATGGTAAAAGGTTGTTTATAATGAGGGTGATTACATTACTGTTTACAAATAAAATCTCATTAAAAATTGATATGTTTGAATTTAATGTAAGAAACCGACATTAATTTCTAGTTCCCCCTATTTTACTGAGAAAAAGATAAAAGAAATACTCACCTTTCCAGGACGAAGTTCCTTATAAGTTTCAATAAACATATCATAAACAGAAGATCTAATAATATCATGTTCTTGAGAGTGCCTGTAATACACACATTAATTAATTGTTTTACTTTTATATTTTTTAATTATTGAGTTTGACAAATATTCCAAATACAGTTCTCAAATATTATATGGTTATGGATTTAATAACTACTAAGTCAAAGGGAAATAAATACATATGGTTATAAACAAACATATACATGTCCATGACAAAATTCCTAAAACAAAAATGCAATTAGAGATTGCATTTAATTGCATATAATAAAGTGAAAATTCTACTGTTATTAACAAATTATAAGAACATTAATGAAATAATACATGAGCAGTTGTGTTCACACTATTACATTTACTCTCCTTAGTGTGATACACTACTTAAAATGGTTTTCTAGAGAATTATAATTATGTACTGAAAAATGATTTAAAAAAACCTGATACAAGATGAACAATAGTACCTACATATTCTAAAAAATCCAAGAGATCCTACTTTATTTCAATCACATATTGTGTCACAACCAATGATAATGAAAAAATGACAAAATAAAATTTGTACTATTGTACAACAGATGGATTTACAAAGACGATTCTTGGAGCCTTTTTACTAATTTGTTGCATCAGTTAGACAGTAATTCTCGATTTCTTCTACAGGGATTTAGTTTCGTCATATTTAATATTTTGTCCTCAAGTTACAAACTTCTTCAGACGTTGATTTTCAGCAAAAAAAAAGAGCTGAGTACTAAATGAATTTTTAATAAGAGATAAGTTCATGTTAAAAGGCAGATGGAACACAGCTATTCATTCTCCAGCAGGGTGAAAAAAATTCGGAGTGCATAAGAAATATGTAGGAGAGATGATTACCTACTCACTGCTGTAGTAATTCCCATAACTAGAAAAAAATTACATAATCAGCACTTAGTTTAAAAAAAATTAGCCAGATCAATCAGAAAAAACATACAAAATATTAGAAAGAAAAATTGTTTTCCTAAAGAAAAAGACCAGCCAAACTGATGCTAACAATTATATTCCAAAAAAAAAAACTAGTATCTAAAATACTAATTAATAAATATGAATTTCAAAATACATACCTTAAGCCTAATCCAGAACTTTCAATGCTAATCATCAAATCCAATTTGTGTTCTTCAATTAGCTTTAAAAATGCAACTGCTTTAATATTACTTTTGGACTGTGAAAGAATACTTGACACAACTTGATTAGTACTATTATCAGTGTTGTAACAATCGGTCATAGCAATATCATCAACTGAAGGTATAATATAAATAATTGCTTCTTTTAAGACCCTATCTATTATTGGATCATGTAATTTGTATCCTACAAAAAGATGTCTGGCTAATCTCAGAGATAGTTCTCTACCAGAGGGTTCAGTTCCATACAATCCGCCAACCATAGCCACATGCAGTTTATGTTCATTTGCAGAAGCAACCTACAAATCATCATTAGATAAATGCATTTAGAAACACAGGATTTGAAAAATTGTATAAATCAATCTATCAATCTTTTATTGATGGTCAATAAATATTATCAGAAGTATTTTAAATTATACTCACACTCACAAGTTTATTTGTGTGTGTGTTTTTTGTTTTAGCTAGACAACCATAAATGATTTAAACACTTCAATTAATGAAACATAAAAAAACTAAAATATTAATTTTTATTTTTTTAGTATTTTAATATTATTGTGATAATGCATATGTAATGAGAAAAAAAAACTTTGAATAAATAAAGTCACTTCATTAAATTACATGGAAACTGTGAACATTAGTACATTTATAATACAATAATACTTACGTGTTCTGACATTTTTAAGAAAGCTAAAGGACTGTCAAAAAACTGAGCAAGATCAGGAGCATTTCTGTCTAATGACATGAGTTCTTTATTAATTTCTTCATCAGTTAGATAATTATCCATTGGCTGTATATTTGAATTTTGACTAAAATCATTTTCAACGGACCATGAACCAGGATCATCGCGAAGTAAAGTAAAATTCACTGACACACCAACAACATCATCAGGGACAATAATAGATCTTTTGGTTTCACTTACGTACCTGATAATTAAAGTAAATTCAGTACAATACAATCAGAGAATTATAATTATAATAATGGTATTACTTAAGTAAAAGAATAATTTATATTTGGATTAATAACTCATAAGTTGAAAGTAATAATATTAAACAGGTCCACTTGCCAGACTTGTCACTCCTCCCTACCAATATCGGTGCCAGTACCAGTATTATCCTACACTCATACAAATAATTTCTGTTTATCTGTCAGAGAAATGGATCTCAAACCTACAGAAGGATTTTCAGAATAATATGGGTTTTGAAACCTCAGAAACCTATTGGCATAATTCTTTACTCCCGGAAAATTTTAAATTAGAAAAAAAAATATTTAAATCAATATAACCTTCCTATCCAACCAATATGGGATTCTGGAGGTAGTGATAAATAAGTCCTGTTTATCTTTATACTAATATTAATTCAACGTGACACCCAACTCCTGTGGGTTCTTGGAGCCTTCCTGAGGTCCACCCAGCCTCTTAAATTGGGTAAAAATCTTGTGGTCAAGCGTGATTCTGATCAAATCACCTCCTTGCACAACCATTGGTCTAGTAACAGTACTTGCTTACAAAGTACTGAACCTGTGACCCTCCATTGGTTGTAGAGGTACATATTTTAATTTTTTCTGGATTTTCTCTTTAAAAACAGAGAGGTAACCAAACAGTACACTGAACATGAGATAAGGTCCAAAGAGGTAGCAAGAAATATAGAGTAATAGCTGTGCTAAGGAGAAGTGAAGATGCACAAATAAGTAATGGTAGAAAAGTAAGAATAGTGTAAAGATGTGACATGATTTCCTATATGAAATTCAAATTATGAAAAATTATGAGGTGAATATAATTGTATGAATTATGATATATAAGGATGAAGATTGTTGTTATGATGGTTTATTATTGTTGTAGATTTAAAGTACATGAATATGGGACAGTGGTCCCGAAATGTTGTACTATAATATGATAATTTAATATAAATTACACCCAATTGGAAGTTTATTAACCTCAAAAAAAATTTTTATGAATTTAATTTTTTTTTTTCAATGTGACACCAACAAAATTAGGTGTAGGGAAAACTGTGATTAATTATGTTAGTATAAATTTCCAGGCAAAATTCCCAATATAGCTAATAAACAGTTACAAAAAAAAAAACACCCAGTTTTTACAATATTATAGAAAGAAAAAAGAGTAGCGTGGGCTCCCGCTAGAGAAACTTCTGGTAGTGGGG
>NW_027115774.1:2518-3541 GCF_000696795.3 Halyomorpha halys | reverse complement strand
AGGAGGTGAGACAGGGAACCGCACTCCAACCTCCTATCCCCCTCCCCCCTTACCATTGGAAAATATTTCTTTTTTATATCCGATAATGGTGTCGCTAATATTGTATAGTATTTGGGGTAAATATTGAAGTCCCCTCTTCAACTTTGTTCTTTCTATGCCTCCTTATTATTTCAGTCCTTTTCATTTATAAAAAGTCGAATGACTTTTAGTAACTTTTGTTACAGTTACTTAATAAATCTAAACAATATGTAAATAAAATATATACAAAAAATACATACCTTTCATTAAAACACAAATATGCTAGGGCCATTATTCAGAAAAGAAGCTAAGCTGGATTTAGACTTTAAAAGCTACAAGAAAAATATCTAAATAATATATGTATTTTTTACTTTTAATGCACATATTTATTAGGTGTATACATGTTATTATTTTTCTATTCTTCATATATTAGTCACTTATTATATGTATAGACCCTTTTTCTTATTATTAGCACCTTTATAGAATTATTAATTTTAGCCTTATATATTTATCAATTTTATTTTATTTTTTGTATCTACGCACTAGTGTTATTTTTTTTTTTTTAATTTTAATAGATTATCATTTAGACGACCTTGATGAGTTTTGAGTGTCTGTATATTTTTTACTATATTAAAAAAATATATATAATTTGAACATAATTGTGTTTTATGTATGATGGAAAAAGAGAGAAGGTTTTGAAATTAAAATAACGGAAAAATAAAACACACCTATAACGATGAAACTCTTTTTTGAGGAAAAGATATAACAAATAATTTGTTTGTTTTTTGGTCCCGTATATCATATTCATATGGGCCTGGATGCGATAACTCTGTTCTCCTTCAAAGCAAAAGTGAAGCTAACAAAGCCACGCCCACGAAAGGATGGTCTACGTCGAGGTTGATAGGAATGCCCATAATTGTAATTTAAACTGAAAATGAAGGCAGCCAGTGATGGGTTCGTCATTCAGACTCAAATTACTCTGACTACAAATTACTTATTACAAAG
>NW_027115774.1:0-553 GCF_000696795.3 Halyomorpha halys | reverse complement strand
AAAATTGTTCCAATCTTATCTTATCATCTTATCAAAGTTTTTTTAATTTTTATTCTTACGATTGTTACAATTTTTTATTCTTATCATTGTTTATTTTATATTAATACTATTTTATGGCTTCCTTCCTTTTATTTATATATAATTTTATCACTAAATTTTTACATAATATGGGTCCTACCTTAATGTACCTTATTGTTGTTATGTTCTTAGGTGTTTTTTGTATCTTTTTAGCCCCGATGAAGCTCTGCAAAGTAGGGGCAATACGTCGGACATTAAATAGTTAAAAACTATTTGTTCTTTTTTGACCGTAACCCTGACCATCTTATTATATTTAAAATTATCATAACTTATTTATATATTTATTATTTTCATAACTTCATACAAGTCCATTTTTAATATGGATGTTAAATGATTATCAAGTAATAAAGTGAGTAAAATAGCGGGAGGAGTCAAAGAGAGATAAAAGAAGTGAGACAGAGAGATAGGTGCTAATAAAGGAAATTGCTGTCCTGTTGGAGCAGTCTCCTCTCCTGCTATTGCTCTATTCCTCTTC
>NW_027115773.1:60196-95775 GCF_000696795.3 Halyomorpha halys | reverse complement strand
CACTTCTATCAGTTGGAAACCACTGGTTAGGAGAGAGGGTGGACTGCTAGGGCTCAGTGGTTTACACACTTCTATCAGTTGGAAACCACTGGTTAGGAGAGAGGGTGGACTGCTAGGGCTTAGTGGTTTACACACTTCTATCAGTTGGAAACCACTGGTTAAAGGGGGATACAGGAAGAAGACCTGGATAATTATATAATAAAACACAAAAATGCTTCTCCTTGTTTTGTAATTTCCTGGTTTATGAACATATTGCAATTTATAGTACAGTAGACTCTCATTCATCCAAGCTAATAAAAATTAAAGAAGTTTTGGATTGAACAACAAAATAAAAGTAACTATGAGATACTTAAATATCAGTCATGCTGGAAGTTTGTGGTAACCCCTAAAATATAATAACCTTCATCAAACTGCCCATCCATCTGCCCCAAACCAGGTTAGGTATGGTATCAGGTTATAGAACACAAGTTTCAGCATGGCTAATACAAAAGTACTGTTTAATAATAAATAAATCAATTAAAACAGAACGTTTAATTATTAATCAAAAATTAATTTTTAATTCTTATTTTATAGAAAAAGGAAATTAAAAACATTTTTTTCAACATCTCTGACCCCATCTGAGCATTTTTAACTAGGTTTTTATAACCTAACAAAATGTAAGGAAAGTATAATAAAATATATAAATAATAATAGACCATATAATTTCAATTATGAAGAAGATGGTCAGGGTTGCGGTAAAAAAAAAAACAGAGATATTTAATAACTATTTTTGTTCTTTTTTTACTGCAATCCTGACCATCTTCATATTTATAATAAATATAGTTTTATGTTTTGTTAATACATAGCTATGTGTATACTTCTAATTGAATCTTCTACAATTTTGTTTTCTTATACGATCAGTTTGGATTAATGAGTGTCCCCTGTATTAGTACATATATTTATTTAAAATATAAGTAAGCAAGTAAAATATCCTAAATGAAATAAATGATTTTTACAACCTTTAAAACCAAAATGTACATTTATATCTCATTGACTATTAACAATTATAATTTTATTATGATTCTGATAAGTTTTCAAGGAACCTTCGAATTCGATGCATAATGTTTGACTGCATGATAGATAATATTGATAACTAATTATAATAGAGATAAAATTATCAGATATTAACAATTTTATATCATAAAACTAAAAGATCACAAAACCTTACAATAATCAGTGTAATGACCTAGTTTTTGATCTACAATTAGGGAAACTAAATTTAGCACCTAACGTGCTCTGTAATACAATTAAACATAAACATATTTTTTCCAATCTCTGAATTTAGAAATTAAATAAATAAATACAAAATTAAACAAATTTGATAGATTAAGATGGAAATTATTATGAAGGCTACAACTAATCCAGTTGATATTATAATACAGTCAATGCTCACCTCAATGTCTTCTTCACGTACATTCTATATTATCAACTCGCCCTTGGAATACCAAGGTATCATCTGTCGTACTTGTACCATTACAGCCTAAAAGATGGTCTTTTACAATTTAATCGAGCATTTATTCACATTAAATATTTTATGTGATAGTTTTTAACTAAATTTCAGACCACTAATTAAAGCTTATGAGCGTAATAATGTATTAAATCTTTGAAATGGTAAATTTTACACTTTATTATATTACCTTTTATACACATCCTTGATTATTTCCTTTAGTGATTAACAATACTTCAGGGTCAGTCGGATCCTAATGTGTTTAATATCATTATTATCCAGTCTAAAAATTGAAAATCTAAATGATAGATATAATCAGATCTAATAACATGATATACTCGTATCCTATTATAATAGACTTCATTCATCCATCATCTTCTCTTCAGGTAGAAAAAAGTATTTCACAAAATATAAGAAATTATGAGATCAATTTAATCAATCGAGGAGAGTGAATTCCACCATTGATAAGTAAAAGAATAATTACGTAGCAATAGCCTGCCTCACAGCACAAATGTAACTTAAATAACAGTCAGGCTCGAGTTTTCAATTCTTAAAATAATTACCATTTTTCAAACGATTTATGATCGTTTAGATAATTAATTGCATATTTTAAGAAATTAACTATTTAAATCATATAAAATAAAGATATTACTTTATTTCTACTACTTGTGTAAACAATTTAAAATAACTTTACTTCAATGTCACACAAGACATACGTTTGGTAGAAATGTGACCTGTCAAAAGTAACCTATACTTTTTTGGATAGATTTATGCATAGCTATATTTTGTCAAAAATAGAAGCTCATCTCATTATATATCCTTGAAGCTAATCAGCAATTTGTTTGATTAAACAAAACTGAACACAACTTTACAATTCAGCCATCATTGTCTACATAAAAACAGCTTCATGTTTCTAAGGTAATTAAAGACTTATCATCTGTATGGGATGTAAAATCAGTTTTTTCATCGATACTAATATGCTGCCTAACTATATGTTTCTTTAAATTGGTGTGATAAACAGTCCGGAATCCACAGTGTGAACATTCAAATGGTTTCTCAGTACTAATATGAAATTTGATATGCTTTCGCATAGCGACCTTTGCCGAAGTGGTAAACTCACAGTGAGGGCACTGAAGTGGTGTATTGTCTGTCGAGTGTTGAGACTTGACATGATATCTTAAACTACCGCGATAAACAGTTCTATAATCACAGTGCTTGCATTGATAAGGTTTTTCATCGGTATGGACAGCCATCATATGTTCTTTTAGCCTACAACGGTGAACCGCTTTGTAGTCACAAATAGAACAGTGATAAGGTTTCTCATTTGTATGGCGAGACATTATGTGTCCTTGTAAAGTATAATTTTTCCTGGTTTCAAAGTCGCAATGTGGACACCGTAACGGCTTAGTTGCTGAATGACGTGCTTGTATATGTTCTTTCAGTCTACTCCGATAAACAGTGTTGTATTCACAAGATGAACATTGAAACGGCCGTTCATTAGTATGTGTACCCATTATATGTCCTTGCAATTTGAAATTATTTATGGTAGAAAAATCACAATGTGGGCAACAGTACAACTTCTCCATGGTATGTCTAGTTTTGACATGGATTTTTAAACTGCTATGATATGTAGCTTTATAATCGCAATATGTACAATGGAAAGGTTTTTCTTTAGTGTGATGAACCATAATATGGCCTTTCAAAGTAAAATTCTTAATGGTTCTAAACTCACAATAAGGGCATTTGAGCGGTTTCACTAATGTATGATAAATTGCTATATGTTTTTTCAATGTTGCGTTATCTATAGCTCCATATTCGCAATGAGGACATCGAAATGGCCTTTCTTTAGTGTGATAAGTCATTATATGTGCCTTTATACTCCCGGGCCAAGCTGTTTTAAAGTCACAATATGAACAATTATAAGGTTTGTCAGTGCTGTGCTGGGCATAAATGTGACTTCTTAAGCTTCTTTTCATAACATATTTGTTCTCACAATATGGACATTGATGTGTCTTTTCTCTTACTTCGTGCTGTGACATCACATGCGTTTTGAGGCTACTAGCTGTTGTAGTTTTGAACTGACATTGCTTGCACTGGAAGGGCTTCTCCTTTGTATGCTTTGCCATTATGTGAATTTTAAGTCCATTACTGTACATTGCTTTATATTCACAATGAGGGCATTGCAAAGGTTTCATCTGTGTGTGTTTATAATGTATGTGCCTTTTTAAACCAGTAGAAAGTACAGCACTATAATCACAATGTGGGCACTTGTGTGGCCTCTCTGAAGAATGTTCACTGATTACGTGTGCTTTCAGCTGATTCCTAGATGTTGCCTTATGGGGGCAGAAATCACACTGATGGTCCTTCAGTTCTGTGTGTATTTTTGATATGTGTTTTCTCACAGTGCTTGGAAATAAAGCTCTGAAATTACAATGAGGACATTTGTGAGGCTTATCACTCGAGTGACTGCACATAATGTGATTTTTTAATGCCCCTGAAAACTTTCCTTTATAATCACAGTGCGGACACTGGAAAGGCTTTTCATCAGTATGTTTTGATATTATGTGGACTTTGATGCTGTAAGGAAATGTAGTGGTATGGTCACAATAAGGACATTTGTGCAGCTTTTGCTGTTGAATTTCACCACCTAAAAAAGGAAATATATAAAATTACTATGAAATGATGAAATATATTAAATTAAGAATACATCCTAAATATTCAAACAGTTTTCCTACAAATAGAAATATTGTTTCTATCCAATGAATAAGAATTAAATTTTTCAATTTCCTATGAAAGTATAGATAGATAGAAATGCTGAGCCCAAATGTTTCTTTTTTTTTTTATCTCGCAGTTCAGTTAATTCAACTATGTTATATTAGAATATGGAAGGATATTCCAGTACATTAAATGAATTCACAGAAGTTTTTTACAATGAAATTTAACTTTAATAATAATTCGTACAAAAATAAATGAATAAACAAAATAAATATATTAAATAAAAAAGTTCATGTTTAACTGGAAAAATGTAAAAACAGTGGAAAAAAACAACTGTCAAATATACAATAATTATTTATGTTAAAGCATTTTGAATTCCTGAGCAATAATTGTTTTAAAAAATAAATAAAAGTTCATCATAAATTGTTGTAACAGATAACACCGAATATAAATTTTATTAAAATTGTTTTATATAATAAGCAGAATTCATTTGCTATTATGTTGTATTTCTAAATATGAAAAGAAACTCATAATCTGCTCAGATTTATCAGCTATTATATACATAGGTATTATGTATCAAGTTATCATATATGTAGGTGTTACATTCCTAGTTATTTAAGTGTGGGCATTAAATATCAAATTATTGTATGTGTTGGTGCTATCTATAAAGTTGTGTATAGAAGTGTTGCAAATCCCATTGGATTAGATGGTTAAACAAAATAATAAAAGAAACTGATATAATTCACTGTTTATCAAAATTTATAATGTATAAAAACAAAATTTCATTACAAAGCATTCCATTATTGCCTAATAAATTCAGCTACCTGTTGTTAAATTTGGTAAAAATTTTGTTTAATTTTATAAACGTAAAATCATTAAAATTAAATTGTTGAGAAACATACCCGTGCTTGGAGTGGCACTTCCATCCTCTTCAATGGTAAGAGAATCTGAAAAATAAAACCTAATTGATAGTGATTATATTAAAATTATAAATCATTAATAGCCAAATTTCATGGTATACTACATAAAAAACTTTTTTTAAAAAACAAAATTCTAAACAATTAATTAACATAATTGACAATTCCAAGTTAATATGATCCCTGCCACAATTTGTTATGTTTTAATGATGGTACCATGGTACAACTTTTTGATTGTCATAAATCCTCTTAACTTTTGTAAGTAAGGTATGTCTCAATGTATTAAAAATGGACTTAGAGGAAATGATAATTTTTTGTAGCAAATCAATATTTATTTTATTCATTTTTGAAAAAAAAAAATATATTATTTGTTTAATTATTTTATTTTTATGACAGGCAGTAGATTTTAAAAAAAAAATTTATATTGATTTTCCACATTAAATACTCTCTTTTTAAAAATTCATTTGTTAATAGTCAATTTATTAACTGTTACAATTTATGACCTTCAGCGAATTGATATGAAAAATTTTAAGTATAATTCAAGAATTTAAAGGCTGACCTGTAAAATTCAAAACTTTTTTCGTTATTATGGTACAAAATGGAACCAAAAAATGTTGTATTTTGTCGGCTCTGGTAATTTGGATTTGCGAATGTACTTAAATAATTATTAAGGTTGAATTACTTTTTGATAATCAAAAAGGCTTACCCAAAAATAAAAAATAAAATACAGCTAGAACTAGAAAATACAGCACAGGAACAGTAATTTCAAATGTAAATGAATTTAATTTAATTCATACAGTGGCTATAGTTTATTAAAGCAAACAATATTTTTAAGAGCAACATTAAATTCTGTATGCCAAGAACACCCATTTGTGTCACTATTATAGATATAACTAAATTGAATTTGAATTTGAAATAAACAATGAGATTTTATTTTTTTGGCAATGAGAATTTGTAAAAAAGGAATACCCCAATCACAAAAGAAAGAAAAATTACCATTTTCTGCTTCCATGGACCCTTCTTCATAATTCAATTCTGTTAATCCAGCTAAAAAAAACAACATAAATATTACATTAGTACATTCCACTTTAATTAAAAAAACAAGGAAAGAAAAATAATAATAAATAGTGACCTCTTAATATCTTAACAACTTGTCTAAAAGTGATCACCCACCCACATGGTTATTGGTACTTCAACCAAACTAGGCTAGCAAAACATGATTTAACTGCCCTATCACCTGATTGTTTTTTTTTTTATCTCGCTCATCATCAGATTCCTTCAGGCATCATTCAGATTTACAAAGTGGCTAAATTTGTTTTTGAAATATGTTTAAGATTATATAAAGGGCCGCCCATTGCTCAGTGGTTAAGACTGTCTTACCAATTTGATGTCTATTGGCGGTGCCGGTAAGAATCCGGCCTGGGACGTTGACTTTTTTCATTGAGTGGTGGTCCCACAAAATGAAGAACTTTGACCACCAACCATGGTTAGGCAGTATAGGACTCCACTGGGAGTCTTGGCCAGAAAAAAAAAAAAAAAAAAAAAGATTTTATAAAAGACATTACTTTAAAAGGGTTGAAGTAATGTTTATTATAAATAGACTACTCTTTTAATATCATAGGAAGAATACCAAGGAAAAAAAACTAAAATAAAGGAAATGGATTATAAACATCAATTATAAAAATGTTTAAAAGTTTTTTTGAAGAAGAAAAATTTTCAACTATCAAGATTTATCAAGCCAGTCTATTGCACCTTGCCGTTTTTCCATTAAGAAATTATTCGATATGATAATTAACAGATTAACAATAATTCATTAGTATTATTATTATAAATTATATATTTGAATAAATATAATAAGTAAAACGCTTGGTGAACCTGAAGGTTTCATGCTGATACCACTAATCACTATTTATACACATCAGTCCACTCACTGCCGTTCAAACCTAAAATCACTAGTTGGGCCTTGAAGTAATCTTCCCACCTGCGTATTCCAACCCCTCGAACCATTATCAGTCAGCTCAGCACTTATTAACTGTTTAGAGATTCGTTTGTTATTTAAGTCCAACAACTTTTACATGACAATTTTATTTGCTGCCATATCACTTGAATTATATTTACCTAAATTATCTATACATATTACTTTTTTAAATTTAATAAAAATTTCAAAAATCAGTTCTAAAAACTTTCAAACAAACGGTTTACTGAATACTGAGCCGTTGGTTGATTTTGTCTGATGTAATATCCAGGAATGTCAATCAGAATCAAAGACAAAATATCACAGTTTCTGGGAGATTATTTTCTACAGAGCTCTCAACTTGGTACCTAATGTTTAATCAAAACTTGATTTCAAGACAGCACAAATTTGTATTTATCCTTTCAATATTATCAGATGGAGTCAGTATAAAAATATCAACAACTATAAAACTATCACAATTAGTAATTTATTTATTTTATTTGACTTATTCCAATACAACCTATTTTAAATAGGGATTTACTATAACTGAACCATATCCATTCTACAGATCCATTTGTATGTCAATGAATTAATGTTTATTACATAAACAAAAAAAAGAAAAGAAAAAAGAATAAATATACTAGCTAAATTAGATTAAAAGGTTTTTCAAAAAGTTATATAATTCCAAATCATTTATTTTTTTAAGAAAATTACAATTTTAATATAAAGAGTACACTATTATTTATTTCAAAAGAGACTTTCAGTACATTTAAGTGGGATGTACATGAATAACTTATTGAATAGACAGTTAGATTCAATATACAACTGTATTAAAAACAGAGGAATTTATAAATGATATATCATTAATAATGCATAAATATTAACACAAAACAACAGTTATTACAACAGATTAAATTTATCATGGAAAATTCAGAAAATAACATCATTAAATTTTTAGATACAAATATATTTTTTAATGAAAATAAGATAACAAAATGGTCTTAAAAACAATCAATAGTAATTTAATGCTAAATTATTGCTCAAATCTCTCACACAGGTAAAAAAATTATAAGGATAACTAACAAAAATGGAAAAAGAAAATCTTTTTATCAACAACACATAATAAAATCTAGTGCAAATATAACATAGCAATCACAAACAATATGGATAATGGTAATAAAATAAACATATATGAAATAAAAACACAATATAAATGAACAAATGAATAGACTATAAAAATAAGAAAAAAGTTATCACAGGCATCTATAAGAGTAATGAAAATGAGGAAATGAATGATAATAGTCAGAATAGTAGTGAGGTAAAAAAGAAAATAAATGTGGAATGAATTACATATAAGGTTCAACAGATAATATCAAAAAAGCAACGATAGAGTAAGATGACAAAAATATAAAACTAGGGACATAAAATAACAGGGACATATAATAAGAACAACAGAATAAATATGACAAATACAAAATAAAAAAGTAGGACATAGAATAGGCTGTGAAAATTGAGATCAACAGTATACAGGTGAAACTTCAAAGAAATTACAAACAAGACCTAAACAACATAGAATTAGCAAATGAAATAATAATAAAAACACATTACTGTTTTGGCCCAGCTCAACGTAATAAGAAACAATAAATACCATTAAAAAATGTTAAAATATTAGGACTTGTCATAAACATAAAAACTCAAAGAACCATTATTCACACATAATTAATTAAATAAATATAAGAGTCCTTGCAAGCAATGTAAATAAATCTTAATAAAAAAATATTCAAAATGACTGAAATATTTATGCATAAAAAAACGTTTTAGATAAATAATCAAAATAAATACAAGGGAAGAGCACTGATAAATATATGGGTGGGAAGGTATAAGAAAATTAATAAGTATTAGCTCTGAGTTAAATTCCGACAAGCTAGTGAGACATTGATACAGGCCAGATAAGGGTGTTCCTTGTTAAAATAATAGATTAAACAACATTAAAATAAAAAAAAAAATATGAAAGTTATCAAGCAAATACTTAATATGTACATATATTGCATCATTAATTCCAAAACCTCCTAACTGAAGTGTAAAACATATGTGGTTAAGAGGTTTTGGAATTACTGTCACGTTACATTAAATTATTGGTTTTGTTTGATGGTATTGTTTCGTAATATCATTTGGTATAACGTAAGGTTACTATTTAGTATTTTCATTCATGTAGGGCAGGTCTCTATTATAGCATCCTTTAATTGTTTCTTTTTAAATACTCAAAAAGTGAATTAGAGATTGTTTCAGTTTCATTAAGGATAGCAGATCAGAAGAAGAGATAATATTTGCACATCATCAACAAGTATTTTATTACTAGAGTAGGTGAAGTACCATTTAACCCATAATTACAGCAAAAGTGAGGAAGACAACTTTTGTATTGATGATCATTACTTTGAAGAATATAAAGAGAGAAGAGTTCTTGGTAATAATTAAAAGGATGGAGCAAAGTTAACTGATTAAATTCTTACTTTCACTAATCTATGCATGATATAGTAATTATTATATAGTAAGGGAAGTATTGTGGTCATGAAAAATACCGAATTCAAGTTTTCGACATAAATACACATTTTGAACACCTCTGAGTCCAAATAACCAAGTCTTGCAAAATGGTGTGTGTGTGTGGTCAGGCAAGCTCATAAGTGAAAAGTTGCACAAACAGAATATACATATTTAAGGTGGATATATACCTGGAGTGTGATTGCAATTTTTTTGATAAAATTGACAGACCAGAAGTGTCATTTTATAAAACTGATTTTTCATATTAATCAATTTTCTTAAAAACAGATTAAATGATTTTCATTAAACTTGGCATATCAATGCACAATTTAATGATCTTTAATATCATCATAGCCATTTAAATAGTCTGATGTGGTTTAAATACCGAACTTTCAGAATAGCTTCCTCTAAAGTACTTTTAATTTTGTTTGTACGAAATACTTAACCATCTGACATTTTTATTAGTAACTAAAAATGGGTAAATATAAATTATGGAAGGATTTGATTAAACTTAGGGAAATAAGAGGAAAAATATTTTAGCTAGGTTGAAAACACATTTCTGAAAATAAGAATAGTAATGTAGACGGATTATGTATCATTGGAAAGACAGCGATTTTCAAAATAATAATATTTAACATAGAAAGTTGGAGTTGGCAATGAAGATAGGCTTAAAACACCTAAATAAAAGGTGTGTTCTGACATTAGTTGTGCCAGCCAGTTTTACCAGTTTGATACATTTTTTTTTGTAACCATAATTAATTTTTTGATTTCATTAAACCAATATAGACCTTTTAAACTGCAGGATAACTCCATAAAATCATTATGAGTATTTTCAATATTGATAACAATTTAGAATTGGATAAATGGCAAAAAGCAGAATGTAAATTTATAGGAAACTGTTAAATTTTTATAGTTCTGTCATACTTCGGCAAAAGAAAAATGTTAGAATTGGAGTTGGTCAATCTGTCAAATGAACGACTCGTTTGGAAATTAGTAATAAATGAGACAGTACTGCCACAGTGAATAATATGAAAATATTTCTTTTGAAATATGCGAGGATTAATGTCAACTCAAAGTAGTAAGAGTAAGTAAGAGCTGTGAGCTACACTAACTTGTTAAGAGATGTTTTTATTATTTAAGTAGGACGGGTAAACAAGATGATTCAGGATAGATTTATGAATTAATGGCTACAGTGGTGTCCTCCAATAGTAGACCCGCCCTAAAACAAAAAGCAGAACGTTGTGCCAACCAGATTGGAGAATGGAGCAAGAGGAAAAAGTTGAGAATGGCCTCTAGCAAGACACAGGCCGTTCTTTTAAGAGGAAAAACTGATTGGACCCCCCCCCCCCCAATTAATTTAATGATTCAGGGCCCAAACAAATGAAAAACCATTCTTTGGGAGGACACCACAGAAGAGTGGAACCGGTGTTGGGTGTCAAGCCCAAAAGGTGCCATCTTAAGGCACCGTTTGGTCATGGATGGAACCAAAGTGGGTCCTCCCAGACAACTGGCTCTGTTAACTTCTCAATGGGGAATGGATGGATATCGACCCACTATGCCCTAGCTGTGGTGTTCTGGAGGCTGCTGAGCATATCATAATGGACTGCACTGCCTTTGATACACTACGGGCCAGATTGCTGAGAAAAACCGGACTCTACGCCATAACAGAGGACGATTTCCCCTAGCTAAGCTAGTAACCATAGAAAACTACCCGTATTACAAAGATTTGTATATGGATGGAAAACAATTGTTGAGCCAGCCCACTTCAATCTTCATCAAAGAAGAAGAAGAAACGACCAGCCCCTGGAAGGCCAGTGAACAACTGAGAAGCACAGAAGACTGAACCTTCAAGCAGAAATTGTACTTATAAATTGATTTATAAGCAGTAGTTTGATGCTACATGTGTAACAATGAACAACTGCTGCAAACCTGTATTTTTTACAAAACAGAGAAAGGCGGAAATAAATAAATAAGATTAATGAATTTGATAAAGAAAGTTTTAGATTTAGTTTGATAATTTATTGTTATAAGTGTTGGTCAGCATTTCAGAATAAATATATGTTTAATTCTCTAATTGACTTTGTACTAAAAAAAAAAAAGGCTTGTTGGAGGCAGAAAAGATATTCCAGAGACATTCAGGATTTGTCAAATAATTTCTAATCCACAAATAGATAAAAAGGAATGGTTAAATAGAGATACATTTAAGACCAAAGAAGATTTGATGCAAGAGTTGAAAAAATTTAATGATTCGTTTTTGTTTTTTTTTTATAATTATTTTCAAATATTCATTAAAAAGTAGTAGTAGACACAAAAATATATATCCATAGTCACATTTTTCTAAAATCATTAGCCAGTCTCTGATAGTGCTTAAATAGACAGATCACTATAATAGCATTAACGTGTTAACAGAGCTAGTGTTCCACCATTTTCTTACTACTACAAGAAGTGCCACATAAAGGTTGGAACTACTGATATCCATTGTATTATGAAGTCCAAGAAGGAGAATAATAGGGATACTCGAAGCAACGTCATGATCTATACGACTTCTTTTATAGAGGCTGATTATAAATTTTTATTACCTGGACAACTGTATACCGTAGATATGGTAGTGTACCATAGATTTAGTAGTATACCCTAGATATAGTAGTGCACCATAGATATGGTAGTTTAGAATGGTAGTATACCGGAAATATGGTAGTATACTGTAGATATGGAACACAAAATAAAACCACAGCATCTTACAGGACTTAGTCAAATCAAAACAAGATTTAAAACAGTTAGCTTATGACACTTTGGCGCTAATGAATTAAGTAGATGTTCTATTTCCTAGACATATACAGAAAGAGGTGAGATATGCAGTAAGTGCCATGATGCACAATTTGCAGTAATGATGCTAATTAAAATGGGCAAATAAGGTAGATGAGATATACACAACTATTTAGTAATAACATATTGAGCCAGCATTAAAGATGGCTGCGGTGATGTAGCTCTAATGCTACAACCTACAAAGTTTTGGGTTCCCAACTTTGTAAGCAAGTCGTGTTAATATATTATATATTCACAATTTATAATTTTCATCTTCATTACAATTAAAACCTGGAAAAAAAAGTCCCAAAATTATCCTTAAATAAGGGAAACATTAGAATAAGAGAAAGTTGGGATTGTTTATAAACATATGGATCAATGAGCTAAATTATAAAATGATTTAAAAGAATATCTTCCAATCTGTCCAAATAATACAATTGAAAATGGATTACAATAGTTGGAGGGGTACAACAAGCATAAAAAAATCTATACCAAAGCAGACCCAGATTACGGCATTTTCATCGGTCACCAATTAGTATAAAATTTACTATTAACACGTCGATTGCCAACTAAAAGTTATCTTGTAGTTGGTGTTATTGCCTCAGACGCCAACCTACGAGATAACTTGTAGTTTGCTTACTTGGCTTAATTGGCCAAACTTACATTGGCTTCCTAGACTGAAATCTTGAAAAGTACTGTGGCAATCAATGGGTTAACAAAAAAATTCAAATGAATATGCTACCATAAGAAATTTAGACATTATGTTTAATAATATAATTTTCAAAATGAAAGCAATCAAGAATATTTCAGAAAATTAGGCAGTAAATTAATAGTTTTAGAAATAAAGCAGGCTTTACGGACTAAATACAAGACAAATAAAAAAAAAATCATAAATAAAAGGAGTTAATAAAATAATAGATGAATCTAGAGAATATAAAGCAAACAAAAAATAAATAAGAAGTACTAACAAAAGTTACCAAGAAGATTGATAAACCCAACATCAACAAAACAGAGATTAATGAACTAATTAGAGTGGATGATAATAATTGAGTAATGACAATTATTGTAATGAGGATAAAAAAAAAAAAAAAAGGTTAAAACAATATCACAAAAAATATATAAATACATAAAAAAAATATAATGTTTAAGGCAAAATAAAAAACAAGGCTGAAAATAAAACAATGATTAATATACCGAATTATGTGGTGCGTCCCCTCACATGACTTGCCTTACCACTTTCCCTCTTAATGCCAACACAAAAAGTCCTAGTTTCTTCACCAATATTGCTCTGATAAAAATTTTATTTATATTTGTTTATATTTTATGACAATTTAAGTATCCGTCAAAAAAGCGTTTGGGATCTGCCAAGAGATGTAAAGTTTTGAATTATTAAAAAAAAATGAAAGACTTTCCATGGAAGCATCTAGGGGTTGCAAATATAAACAAGAGTACAAACTTCAACAAGCTATTTCTTTACTATTGATGGTCCAATTTGAACGATTTTATTTTGTAGGTTATTAGAATTTTTAATAGCCTTTCAAAAAAATAAGATGCTCTAAAAGGGACTCTTGAAAACTGCGTAAAAAAATTGAGCCGATTGTAAAGTTGAAACATACCCTAAGCTGTTGGTGCTGGATGAAAAATTTAACTTTGAATTTCAAAATTATGACAAGAACATTTCCGAAATTACATTTGACAACTTGAAAACAAAAAAAAAATTATATTTTTAGATTTTTCTGACAATCACATTAATGAGACTAGAAATAATAACAGCACAAATGTAATTAATTACTATAATTAAAAAAAAGTAATTCTAAAAATAAGAAAAAGATATCCCACTCGAATTTAAAAATCTATAAAGATTTACATCTCTTATAAAACTCATACAACAAAAAAAATCATAAACAAGTTAATTTAAACAAGTAGAAAGGAGTATTAAAAAAAAAAAAAAAAAAAAAGAAATGGAGGCAAAATTAAATGATAACAAGAATAGCAAAAAACTTAGAAATGAACTCTTTAAAGAATTATTGGACAAAATGAATACATATATAAATAAATTACACAACAGTGAATATAAACCAATAAGAAGTTAAGTTTTTCACTAAAAACAAATTATTATTAACTTTTTGTACTACCTGAAATCGCATACGTCACAAACATGTTAGTTTCATCGAGAACTGATGTAAAACAACCTCGACACACTTTGATTCTTTCTCCATTAATGTTAAAATAAAAAGAGTTACTGACTACTCGATTTTTTTTCTTGTCTTCTGGCACATCATTTCTCTTTCGTGACACTTTAGGTTGATGGAACTCCACTGAAGAAGCTACAAATGAGACTCTTTTGTCACGTGTTCCTTGGTTCCAATATTCTTTAAATATTGTGGCTTGGATTTCTGGCAAGATTTTAGTGTTACATTTGCTTCGACAATTTTTTAGAGGTACGAAAGAGCGACCCCTGACTAGTTTTCCTTTAGATGTGATATAGCATTGGCCACTGTTTCGTTTATTTTTCCTTTCTTCTCGAAGGACTCGTGAGTTCCTTGAGAGGACTTGGTATTTGTATGGCGATAGGGAGGGATTTCCACTTTCAGAGTGCTTTCCCTTTCTTGCAGCAAGTTGTGGTAGAGAAGTGGAATCGTAATATTCTGAAGTTTTATAATATCTGTCACCATAGTCATGTACAGCAGCCGAATCAAACTGATCCTCTCTGAATGAGATGTCATTTTGACTGAGTAGGCTAATGCTGACATGATCTTGATCCTCATTATTATTACTGTGATAGCCTAAAACAAACAACTGTGTGAATGGTGATGAGGCCCACTAAGCAAAAATAGCTATTTATAGGCTGAAAAGAAAGAAACACAAAAATTAAATGATTTAATACCAACAAATACTACTTAATTCAGTGCAATAAATTAACAAAACCTTGTTTTTTGTAAATTTGTATTATTATATATTTTGCTAAACTTACCAGTATTTTGTTGAGTAAAAGTGTTTATGCTGGATAAATCTAATTCAATCAGACCTTCTCCAAATGGACAAATATTTTCATTCGGTATTTGCCAGTATCCATATTTCTTAAATTCTTCTTCTTCAATTTAGTAGGATGCCAATTATAAATGTGTAAATGAAAATAGATGGCAATTTAACCACCAGATCTTTATTTTTTAAAAATACATTCATTGTAGTACTCCATTAATTAATCAATAGTTTAGCTAAACCATAAATGTATTTTCGTCCTAAATAATATTAATTAGTTTGGTTTAATCAATAGCAAGCCAACCAAATTTTATAAATCAAAAGATGTTATGTTGAGCACGATGGGTGAATCAAAAAATATAGTATTGAAAATAAAACATCGCTTAAATAATCAACGTGGTGGTTCCATTCCAGAGTTGGTGGACTTACTGCTGAATTGAACAAGTAGAATAAAATATTTTTTAACTTACATGTTTTTTTTCTGCAATGACGATATTCTCAATGAATTCAAGAAACAATAAAAGAGAATTATCACAATTAATTATCAGGAAAATAAGTTAAATTGATAATCATTCCAGGAAACAAAAAAAAAATTGTTACAATCAATATTAGTATACAATCAATTTGTCTGGATTGAGAGCACATTTCTAGGAGGCTTTATCACTATTGGTTCATAAATGACTATGCATAAGTCATATGGGACCATCTAGAAACAGGCTTCTACATGAAGCTTCCATAGAAATTACATCAACATTGGATAACTAGTAGTAGGAGTTTTGTCCGATCACCAATTGTCTGAGGCAGATAAAGAGGATGATAAGCAGATATAAAACCAAATTTATTCCTTGATATATGAAATGTAAAATTTGAGTGACAATTTGATTAGAGGAGCAAAATTTGGTCCATTTCTTGCACGAATACAAAGCTTTCCTATGTTTGTAGCGAGGAAGTTAAGCATTAAATGAGTATTCATAAAATTGATAAGATTGATCACATCCAAGTAAAAGTGAACCACCCAAATCAAAAGCAGCCTAAGTCATATAGAACAGTACTTCTTAAGAGTTAAGACCAGTGCAGTCGTTTCAACATCAAATGCATTTGGTCTTTTCAAATTATATTGCTAGAAAAAAAGAAGTGTCAGAACAGTTTAGTGTTTGTAACAATTGAAGGCACAAAAAACAGATAAAGCAATATAGCTGTATACAGTATAAATGTTACCGCACATATGTCTATTTTATTCATTTCATTTATTCTACCGGCAAAAATAGCATTGTGCATAAAATATTTCTTTTGAAACATAATTAAGAGAGTAGTCTATAAATGTAAATAACCAGACCTTATAAAAATAGATAAAAATACTAAAAATAGATGCTGCTGCTGAAAAAATTAAAAGGGACTATGTAAAACAAAACAATTCATTTGAGAATACAGTCCTTACGAGAATCTCCTAAATATCCCTGTCATCATTGTATAACAGGCTTACTAGTTTTAGAAAATATAATTTATTGAACTCAATAAACTGGATAGCACTCATACCATGTATGTCATCTGTAAAGTAATATTTAAAAATGAGCCAATATGACAAAACTAAAAACAAAATATTATTTATTCATCCAAGTTAGAGATAAAATAACACCTGAAGTTGATGGGATGCAATACTTTTCATCATCGTCCTCCATTAGTCCTTCGGCAACCCAAACTGGCAAAATAGAAAGAAGTTTTAAATGAAATTGATACGTTAAAATTAATTACTACAAAAACTAATTTGGGTTTACTTAATAATTAATTTCAATGAAATTAAAAAATATATCAACCATATTTCTACATTACTACTGTGTACATAATTACCAATATTTCAAGATTAATCATTTGCTGTTAAAAAATAAAATCTAAGAGAAGAGTAATTGTGTAAAATAATTTTTTGTATGGTAAGCAAAAGTAGGGAAGAATTTTGATAAAATTAATAATGGACCAACAAGGTACTAACCCACAAAATCTCTGTTTCAAAATGCCATAAAAATCAGAATAATGGTTTAATTAATTACGTCCCAACACTAAATTTTCTTACAAAGAACCAAATTCAACATTTGTCTGTCGAACTTCCCGATTTGTAGGATACAAAAACTCGTGATTCGAGATGCCGGTGGATGAAGCGCTATCGGAATGAGTCCCCATAACGACTTTGCCAAGTACCGTCGGCAGGAGGTATAGGTGACCATCCCCGAAGGCCTTGGTGGGAACACCAGTAACTAGGCTGGGGTAAAGGTCAACGCCTATGAGCAAGTCAATGGTGCCGGAACTGCCTGAGGTCGGGTCACCACGTGTTGAAATGCCCTTCAGAGTTTATGTGTAAGTTTTGTCACACCAGGCACCACAACGTGTTGCATGTGGAAAGCCGATTGGGTTCACCCGCCGCCGTCACATCGCCAAAGTCCGCGAATTCGTGGGTCATACTCGTGATGCGTCAGGGCCTCATGATTGTTGTTCGGAGGCAGTAATGGGAACTGCGTGTGCCGTATTACACGGGTCTAAGCATTCCGTGCCCGCACGGCTACTACTCGATTCCGGCAGCCAGTACACCTTTGTTACTGCCGAACTCGCGACGAGGAATGGCGGCCAGCTGCAACCTTTCGACGGAAGAATCTCCGGTTTAGGTGGTGGTCAAGTCGCTAGCATCAAAGGTTCCATCACGTTCAGGCTTCAGCCCCTTATTGACGGTACAACGAACTTCAAGGTCCGTGCGCTCGTTGTTGAACGTATCACATCCAACTTACCCAGGTGTCCGGTTCCTTCGCGGGTTATCGGAGATTTGTTGTGCCACGCTCTGGCCGACCCTTTCTTTGGCGTTCCAGCCCCATTGGCCCATTGGCTTGCTCATAGGCATTGACCTATACCCCCGCCTATTACTGGTGCTCCCACCAAGGCCTTCGGGGATGGTCACCTATACCTCCTGCCGGTACTCGGCAAAGTCGTTATGGGGACTCATTCAGATAGCGCTTCGTACATTGGCATCTCGCTCCTCATACAGGAAGATGCAACTTCTCTGAGTCGGATCAATCGAAAACCCAACAACCTCAACAAACATAAGCGTTACGGCAAGGTCTCTCTGTCTCCACGGTTCCCAGCGTGCCTGCGCGCGCTCTACACTATCTCACGCTCTGCACCTAACGTAAACTGAGCCTTCTTTCGTTGCGCTTGGGGTTTTTCAGGGTGGGCAGTGCCTCTCTGCGAGCCAAGCGTTTTGTTCAACATTCGGAATTCGTTAATCGTCTCGCTTCACCAACCATCGACCAGGAACGATTTCTTAATCGTCAATCTCGAATGTATTTATGTATATATCTGTCTAGTTTTTATTTTTGTGTGTTTTGCATGTTTTATGTTAATATTTTTATTGTTATAGTTTGTGTTGCCTAGGGGCCCTCTTATCTGGAGCGGGGTTATTTACCTATTCTTTTATGGCAGACTGCGCCTTCCCTGTCTCTTTGCATTTTTCATTTTGTAAATCCGGCTGAGCCAAATTTAGGTGGGCCGTATGTCAGATTTAAGAAATCCGAATTTTAAGGTTAATTTTTGGTTTTATATAAAGTCGGGGTCAGGGATCTCATTTTCTGATGTCCCCTCCTTGCCGCGGACACCGGAAAGCCCCAAAGACACTGCGACTGCAATGCCCCCCAGCCTATGCACCATGCAAGCTAGGACCTGGTCTACCCCTGCCATTACGCCAGAGTCCAGGACACGTTGGCCAGCCACTAAAGAGGAAAGACGTCTTTTCAGACACTAGGCGAATATTCATGGTCTTCACCATTTCGCCCACCGCACACCTAGACAAGGGAAGCGGCAATATCCATTAGCCATGAGACCACCCAAATTTGTTCCTATATTACATTATCATAGATAAAGATTTCTGGACTAACACAATAACCCAGTTTGCCCCTCCAGGGAATTAACTTTAGAAATATATGCATGCTAATAAGCCGAATGTCTCACAATTTCAGCCCCCCTTTTCCAGACTATCAAGCTAGGTGTGCGGTGGACTAAATGGTGAAGACCATGAATGTTCACCTGGTGTCTGAAAAGACGTCTTTCCTCTTCAGTGACTGGCCAGCGTGTCCTGGACTCTGGTGTGATGGTAGGGGTAGGCCAGATCCTAGCTTGCATGGTGCATAGGCTGGGGCGGCATTGCAGTCGCAGTGTCTTCGGGGCTTTCTGGTATCCGCAGCAAGGAGGGGCATCAGAAAATGAGACCCCCGAACCCAACTTTATATAAAACCAAAAATTAACCAAAAAATTCGGAATACTTAAATCCGACACTGTGAATAAGTTTTATGTTGCTAAAAATCTTTTCATGGCTCTAAATAACAATAGCAAGTTTGGTCTAAATGGCTGATTGTTTTTTATATAAAAAGTGGACTAAGTATCAAGGTATTTTATTCTGCCATTTTATTTAAGATCAGATAAATTATTATCTGTTATTATATTGATAATATTAAACAATTAAACTTACAAAAAAAAATAATTATATACCATTATTAGTGGAAGGATCATCCTCCTCATATTCTTCTTTTATTATTATATCAGGAGCTGAAACAAACAGGGAATTGTAAGAAATAATATTTAAGATAACTAAATAGAATAGAATACAGAAACCTTTCCTTACATATTGTAATATCTTCCACGGGCTCCTTCTTCATCATACTATCTATTTCAGTAGCTTCTAAAAAAGATGAAGAGGAGTTATTAATATTTGTGGATATAGGGATGTAGAAGTGTGTAATAACTAACTTAGTTTATACTTCATATAATCCTCAAAACGTTTGACAGTCATGTCATGACACGTTAAAACATTAAAGGGCTGGTGGTGTACAAAATTAAGCATAGGCCTTTGATACACTTCAATACTTTATTTGTAATACAAACCAATCTTTCCCTCTCAAAGGTATGTATCTTCCTTGTATTATTGTAAATTTGGTAAGGTTAATTAGGGATTTGTTCAACTTAGCCTATAAAAGACATTGTTGGGAGCTTTTTCTTTGTAAAGCATATTTAGCAGTTTTGTATATAAAACCTTCATATCAATGTATAAATATACTCTTATCCTAACAGTAAACTAAATTGTTATGGTATAATGAATAATGATTAACATCCTTATTAATATATCTTTTCATATTGAAGCATAAAGAAATATATCAACTGGTTGCGATCTAACCAAACATGAATAAATATATATAGGTGTTCCTACACAGCCGGCTATTTTTTAGATTCCATTTATAGTGTGACTGATTAGACTCGATATATATCTCTGGAGCACTTGTGAAAAAGTATCCCAACAGTAGTAATGTTGAAGAAAGGTAATTGTCTACATAAAAAGACATGTATTGCTAAAAACCATTTACCATCAGAAACAGATATTTCACTTTCCTGTGAGATTTCTTCACCTTCAATTATTACTTCTTCACTACCATGTGTTACTTCTTCATGTTCATGTGCTACTTCCTCACTTTCACCAGCCACAATGGTATCTAGAACAAATAGAGAATACAATTAACAACCACTTTTAAAAATAAAAAGTTATATAGCGCAACTTATACTAGTTAAATGTATCAAAGATGAAAAGTAAGTAAAGAAATGTGTTGATTGGAATCAATGTAAAAATACAATATATTAGATTTGAAAAAGCTACAACTTAGTCAGAGTTAAAAAACAAATGTTTTTCGTAACAGATAAAACAAAATATACCATACTACATTTTGTTCCACTTGATTGATTAATAGTGAGATAACACAGTTGTTTTATAATAAATACAATTTAATATACCTGTGTGAAAAATCAAGGAGTACGAGTGAACATTTTGAGAATAAGACTTATTTTGTTATCCACCTGTGCCTGAACGAGATTTAGGCTTCAGTACTGACAAAATCATGAAACTATTAAAAAACAGTGATCACTGATTTGTCAATTGATGCCTAAATTTGGTTCATGCACAAGTACGAAGCACAAAAACTCTTATTAGTAAAGTTTTCACTTCCACCCCTTGGCTTCTCACCTACTCATCTGGAATAGGTTTTACAATATTAATCTTGCCATTGGCCCTGTCACCTGAAATTCCAATATATTTTTTATAATTAATATTTATTTGATAATAATATCTGGTTATAATATAGTACATTAATTTTAAATAATAAGAAATATTACAGTTTAGGAATAAAAAAATTAGAATCTCCTAAAAATAATCAACTTACTATTTCCATATTAATAAAATGCTTCTATAAAAACAGTTCAGAAAACTTTCAGCTAACATAAATATATAAGTAAAGAGAGAACACAGAAATGTTCAGAAGACATAAACATGTTAAACAACCATAAAATACAAATATGTTTGATAATATTTTAAATAAGTATCAGAAATGAAGAAATAAGAAATTAATATGCATAAATAGTTGGTAGTAAATAACTTAAAAACAGTGGTGTTATGTTAAAATTCACTAATGTTATTAACTATTCATTATTATACATGACTTTAATCAGAAAAACATCAAACTAAACAAAAATATTTAACAGTTAAAAACTACTGAAAAAGTGACCAAATAACACACATGAATTGAAAACAACTAAAAGTAAAAGAAATCTCAGTGAATACCAATTTTTAGTTGTGGTTTAAAACGCCAGAGGCAAAATAAACTCTTGAACTGATAGCAACAATAATAAATTTGGTATTAACTGTATTGCACTTGGTCATAAATTAAGCTTAGCAAATCGTGGTAGCAAGTAAACTACTAAAATTGTAAGAAGCAAAGAAATTAACACAGTTTCAAAATCAACAATGTATTTTTAATTTAATCTTTAGAAATTAATTTAAAAGATGTATTGCAAAATTGAAAAAACACTACCTGTTTCCTCCATTTTCAACTAAAAGTTAGGTTTAAAAACGAACGAAAAAAACATTAAATTACAAATGATAGAAAAGATATAAGATATAAACTAAAAAGTTAACTACACTCTGTAGAAGGTTATGCTTTTTATACAACATGATCACAAACAAAGAGTTCACAGCGTTTGAAACATGTCTGCAAATAGAGAGAACTTTCAAAGTTATATAACCTCCCAAGATTTGATGGGGTGTAATTATGATCTTTTGTTTATAAAAATTAAATCTAAACTATCTGGATCTGCAAGAAATGTTTTACTAGCTAACAATGTAACTCATGCTAGAACATTATTAAAACTTTTGACAGATAATTTTGCTGACGCAATGTCATTTGAAATATTAAAGGGCGAAATTTTCGAGACAAAAACAAATTTCGAAGAAAGTCTCATTGAGTTTATTAATAGGATTTAAGAATTTAAAAAAATAGTCAAAAATTAGACGGATTGAGTCAAGAAATTATAACCGAAATGATGAATAGAACAGATAAGGAAATTATTTTCTATATCTATAAATGTTTAGCCCCTACTCATAGCAATTATATTATGATTTTTGACCCCACAACACAAGATGAAGTTAGAAGTATAATCTACAATAATTCCTCCTTTGTTATTGCACACCTCAATAATAAGAAAAATAATAATCATCCTTTTAAATAAAATCATCATTCTAATAATCATCATCATCCACAAAATCAATATCAGAACCATCATAATAATTCCTCTAATCGAAACTTTAACCTAAAAACCATTACCATAATCAGCAATACCAAAACAATAATCAACAATACCACAAACCTGGATCATCCCAGTTTAGATCAAAGAACTTTCAGCATCCTAATTATCCAAATCATCCCTTTAACAGATCTCAAAATCACAATGTTTAACACCCTAAAACAGACTCACAAAACACAGTATCTACGTGAACTGATAGCAATTCACAAAGGCTACGACCTCCAAATTTTGTGTCCCCCTACGAATTAAAATATTGTGAAGCATAATCACAAACTAATAATGAACCTTCCGCCAATATCAGTCTAATGGCAGAATAGCAACATTAGAAAACAATGAAAAACATGATAGAATGATTTGATAATTTTTTAGAAATAGACTACAAAAAAGAAAAACCCCTTAATTCAAACTAAATTTATTAGCTAAAACTTAATATAAGAATATGAAATAAGCCATATTTCGAGAATTACGAAAAACAAAAATGGCTTATAGACACGGGATCCAATGAAATTACATCCTTAAGGATAAGGCCTGACTGTCAGCTGACAGTCATTGTGTTGTTTAAACTCTACCGAAGTAATGACCATTTGTCCTGAACTGGTAGAAGCAGAAGAAATTTGTACCGAAATGTCAAGTGAAGATTTAAAGACCATTAAAAAAGAAATACCCAAATTAATCAGAACTGATGATATGAATAAAGAAGTCTAAAATTTTATTTTCTAACCTCTCTTTATTGTTTTTAATATATACAGTTACATAATATATATATATACAAGTTAAGGCCTGACTGTTAGCTGACTGGTCAAATCAGCTGTTCGAGCAGAACAGCTGATTGAGGTATATATATCGATGTACTGGACTGAATAAAGCCATTCTATTTCTGGAACCCGTAAGAGTCATTTCACATACTTTTATTCACTGTTTTTTCTCGACGATACTTAAGTGGTGCCAAAACGTGGGAGCGAGTAGCAAAGTACCACGCTAGTTCCGTCGACGCCCCCGCATCCCAAAAAAAATTTCGAAAGGGGCAAACCCCGTAACTGTGTATGGAGTGATAGTACGCTGCAACTGGCCGTTCCATCGCGAGATCAGATCCCAGTCCCCTTTCTACCTGGTACACTCGTAGGTGGTCACTTAGATTGCGATGAAGTCGCTCTATCCCTACGCAGCTCTTTAGATGTTGAGGTACCACACCTTTGATGCTTGCGTTGTCGAATTCTCTCCCACAGTCGGAAGAAATTAATTCGTGAACGCCATAGAATTGGAACCATGTCCGAAAGACTCTAAAATTGGCTTCCACTGAGCTGTCCTGTATTGGGTGTGCCATGGCCACCTTACTGAATACATCGATGACGGTGACCCACTTATAACCTTTACTGGCGAAAGAATCCACCTGTAAGTCGCAGAGCGGCGCGTTCGCGGTAGGAGTCTCTTCTTTAGCTGCACAGGGTGGATGCCAATCACATTTCGTCCTGAGACACACCTCGCATTTTCGAAGGATTTTCTGGATTATACGTTCTATGCCCCACCAGAAATATTTGCGCCGTAATGCTTGTAGAATCTCGTTCAGCCCATGATGATTAGTTTTACCCTAGTGATACGCCAAGGTTACCTCCTTTTGATGATCCAGGTCTCCTAGGGTATCGACCATCGATGTGCATCGAATAAATGATCGATCTACGCCGATCTTTTCCGTTCTCCATAGCCGCTGGATCTTTTTCCACACTGTCACGTTTCCAACATATAAAAGGTGGATCTTAACGGCATTGCATGCTTCTTTCAGCGCTCTGCAGATATGGTCCTCTTTAACACCCAGTTGAGAACAGATCGTCGTAATTGAACTACCACCATACTTGCTATGTTCCATCTTCAGCAACCCGGTGGTTTTTGTCTTCCAAAATATCTGCCGTCTCTTGTCATTGATGGCCTCCTCAAGATCTTCCATTTCCATTGGTCTTTCGTCATGTGAATTTTCTTCTGCAGATGTCTCCTCTCTGCCCTGTTCTCCAGCGCATTGCTGTTCTTCTTTCGGGGTCCACTCTCTCAACTGGACTGCCTTCCAACTCCCGATATTTCCTCTTGGTCATCTTCTAATGCGTTTACCATTACTGCTCGCGAGAGCCAATCTGCTACGACGTTTTCATTGCCAGGTCTGTACGTGATTTCTATGTTGTAATTCTCGCCGACGATTCTTTTAGCTTTCCCTCCTATTGCAGGGGCCTGTGGTCTGTTTGGACCCTAAATCATCTCCCGAAAAAGTAGGCTCGAATATGCTCTATTGACCATACTATTCCAAGTAGTTCTCGTCCCAAGGCACTGAAGCGTGCTTTTGTCTCTGTTAGATGCCTACTAGCGTTGGCCACTTCACGGTCTCCTACCTCACCTTCCTGTGACAGTACTGCTCCCAGCGTGTACTCACTAGCGTCCGTTGTGAGCGTGAACAGCTTTTTAGAAGTCATGAAATGTTAATAATGGTTCCTTCCTTAACTGCTCTATTTTCGTATATTGTCTTCAATGGTCGACGTCATTACTATCGCAGCACTACCCTTCCATAGCAAATTGTTGAGTGGTACCAAGTGTAACACCATATCAGGGCCGAACCGACAATAGTAGTTTAATACCCCCAACAATCTCCTGATTCCTTTTATACCGGTCGGCACTGCCATCCGATGTAATGCTTCCACCTTCTGCACATCCGGTTTAACCCCCTCCTGAGATATGGTGAACCCTAGAAAAAGTATCCTTTTTCATTCAAGCAATGACTTCTTTCGAGATAGTTTCAACCAACCACTCAAAAATTCGTCCATTAAGGCGTAGGTTTAGTTCGCACCATCCCCTCCTCACTACATCCTAGTGCATCCTACTCACTACATAAATTGTTAAAATGTTTCCTTTAGCTCCCCACTTACCCATTCCTATCTCTATCTCCCCCTCTACACTGCATGGTCCATCCAAAGTTATTAATTTATATTTGCTCACACCCATACCTTTGTCCATCCACTTCGTCTTCAGTGCGATGCCGCCTGATATTATCAATCATGGCATGTGGGATTGAAACTTGGACTGTTCCTACTACCACGTCGTGACTGCGATGCCCCCTGATATTACCAATCATGGCATGTGGGATAGAACTTGGACTGTCCCCCTACTACCACGTCGTGACTGCGATGCCGCCTGATATTATCAATCATGGCATGTGGGATTGAACTTAGACTGTTCCTAGATCCAAATCAACCTGGACGATAGAAGCACCAATCAGACGCAGAGGTCAACGCGGCAGGGAGACGTTCAAAACCTCACACAGATAAGACTTAGTTTTATAATGATTGGGACCCCATGTATACCTGTTCATATATAATATAATTAATCACTTTTATTAACATACTAACACAACTAGCCTCCTCAGGAGTAATACATTGATTAAAGTCTGGAGCCTCTGGTCCCACATTAATTCCGTTTAAACATACAATCGGTGTATCTGGAGTAATGCACGGACAGGTCCCGATGAAAACACAAGGGTTGATTTTAGTGGAAGGTATTTTAAAAAGTTATATAATATATTATTAACAGATATGATAACAGGTAAATTGTTTAATGGCTGAATACCTTAAGGGGATGCGATATATTTGCTAAATTAAGGCAAATTCCCGCATACTCAAGCGTGTGGATGGGCTATTTGTGTAAACTGGTACAGGTTTGACGTCGATCAGACGAGAGTTGTGTAAGCTGGTACAAGTTTGCCGTCGAACGGACGAGGTTGCGTAAGCTGGTACAAGTTTGCCGTCGAACGGATGAGGGTTGGTTTTTGCTTACGAATCGAACGGCGTTTTGGCAAATTATTGTGCTCCATCCTCTCGTTGGTTCTTTGTTAGTATTGGTTAAGAACTAAGAGATAAATATTTGCTTTATCCGTTATTAATTAGTTAAAGAAATTTTCTAATCCACGGAATCCATCTCAAAAATTTATATTTTAAAATTCTATAAATCAGGTGTCAAGACATTGTTTCAAATCCAATTAATTAACTTCAGTGCCTATTTTTTTTCAAGGGTTAAAAGTTAACAACAGGAAAAATGGACGTTTTTATTAGTGATAAGTATTTTATAAAAATATTAGAATGAATATTTAATTTAATAAATGTTATCCAATATCATTTCAGCAAATTTGATTGATCTGCTATCTCATTTACCTTTGACGACATTTACGCAGCCTTTCACTTTACCGCCATTCATCTTGTTCCTTTTTACTATTAAAATAGTTTTTTTTTAACCAAGGGTTGACAGGTAATTTGGAATTACAAGCAAACGTAAACATTTTGATCTCACTGTATATTACCTGATGTACCCTTAGGACATAAAGGTACCGACTTATTCTTAGACCAGGTAGTAACCCCTGAGCTGGATGCACCAACCTTACTTTACCTTTGACTGTCTCTATAAATTATCACTGTCCCTTGACCTTAGTTTTATGTTAATAATTATTTTTTTCTGTATTCCTGTGATGGTAGGAAGTTTAATATTAAAGCTTTAAGATGTTAAATTTTTTTTTTCCACCATATTTTTAAGTTTATGTATAAAAAAAATCACTATTTATTTATTATTCGCATCATATTCTAGATAAGGCTATTGATAAAACAAATTAATGTAAGAAAATGGTCCAATACAATATTTTCGGAATCACAAATACACTATTTATTCCTGTAGTTTGTGTTTTTTTGAGAGGTTAATAAGGTCAATGATAGAAAAAAGACAAGGGGAACAGGTAAACTATACAAAATGTATATTTATTATATCGACATAACATATATGTGAACAAGCATATAATAACATGTACATATATAACTTAAATAACAATATACAAATCTATAAATAAAATATTTTATGTACATTACCAGAAACATTTTTTATTGCCTTAAATTAATTACAGTTCTATTCTGTAATTCTTCTATGGTTGATGTATACTGATAAACTAATTTGCTAATGATACAAAATGCTAGGAGGGATAACATATATCAAGGAATTTAAATGTTTACATGTTTTTTGAATTAGTGTATATAAAACATAATTAACAATATATTTGATAGACATAAAGTTAATTAATTTTAGTATGTCTTATTTTGTTAAATCAATAACTATATTTCCTTCCTTGGAAACACACTGTAGAGGCATGTTGCTGTATTCTATTCTCAGTTGATTCGATAATTCTAAGTAAGTAATGCCGTGAACTCCGTGGTGCCTTTTGAGGTCTTCTCAAGAATCGAACAACTCGTTGCAAAAATTACAAAGGAAGGATTCTGCCGTTTTCTGACACTCCGAGAATCTGTCAAGAGAGGAAAATTATATTATACAATTTCCATAACTAATAGTTCACAAACTAAATAAAAATTACTTACAGAATTCTTGCTTGCATTCTCCTGATGGAACCGAATTCATTTCTAGCCATCGGTGTTTCAAAAGAATCTTTTTGAGCAGAAACGGGAGAAACGATTATTGGGTGGTATCTTGATGAACAAGTGACACCAGTTCATTTCTTCGGCGTTGCAGCCTCAGGAAACTTGGGTTGAAGAATGCCTTTAGAAGTGATCTGGAAAAAATATTCAAACATAATATGTTTCTAATTGAAACATAGTTAGTAATTAGAATTTTTCTATTTTAAAAATTACTTACTGTAACACCAAATCTAGCTAATTTTTCAGTAACTTGAGACAGATCCTTCTTGCGTGTAAACGATGAAACGTATCCGTTTCTTAATTTTGCTGTATCTTTTACTGGTGTAATTAAAGATATTTCATGATACTTACTGCGTCGAGTTCCATTTCGGGAGAATCGACCATAGAGAAGTTAACTAACCAACGGACGATGACAGACAACTAGAATGGGCCTGACAGCCTTACTTAGGGAGTGGGGGTAAGTGACCATATCGGTCCGTACATTGGTACCTGCAAACTTTTTTCATTAACAGTTATAACATTTTAATAACACTATATTCGTTAGAGACATTCATTGTCCTAAAAACTAAATAACGAAGTGAGGGGCCAAAGCACCATCCAATCCAACCATACTCAGCTTAGCTATGCAGTGATAGTTGACTACTTGGCAGTTTCATCTTAATACAATAAAATCACCAACACCAGGAATATATCGGAGACCTGAATTGGGCAGGAATTTAATTTATTTATTTGATTAATTTAATTACATGTCTCACACTGTTGGGAACGATTCACAACCTCGCCAAAAGTAAACGCTGTATACATAAAGTAAACTTAAAAATTAATGAAAAGAACTGCTCGTGCAATAACATGAAAGCAATAATATTTTATAACATTTTCCAGTATTTGTCTCAATGGCCGGCGTCATTACTATCGCATTACACTTGCTTAGCAAATCGTTGTGGCAACCTATTAAATGCCCCCTCTAACAACTGATGATAGTAGTTTAATGCCTCCTCTAACAACTGATTACAGTAGTTTAACGCCTCCTCCAACAACTGATGACAGTAGTTTAATGCCTCCTCTAACAATTGATGATAGTAGTTTAATGCCTCCTCTAACAACTAATGATAGTAATTTAATGCCTCCTCTAACAACTGATGACAGTAGTTTAATGCCTCCTCTAACAACTGATGACAGTAGTTTAATCCCTGCTCTAACAACTGATGATAGTGGTTTAATGCCTCCTCTAACAACTGATGAGAGTAGTTTTTTTTTTTCGGCCAAGACTTCCATTGGAGTCCTGTACTGCCTAACCATCGTTGGGGGTCAAAGTTCTTCATTTTGTGGGACCTCTCAAAAAAAGTCAACGTCCCAGGCCGGATTCGAACCGGCACCGCCAATAGACATCAAAATTGGTAAGACTGTGTCTTAACCACTGAGCTATGGGCGGCCCGAGAGTAGTTTAATACCTCCTCTAACAACTGATGATAGTAGTTCTATGACTCCTCTAACAACTGGTGATAGTAGTTTAATGCCTCCTCTAACAACTGATGACAGTAGTTTAATGCCTCCTCTAACAACCACCAGATTCCTTTCATGTCGGTCGTCACCACCATCCAACGTAGCGGTCTTGCGGGCTTCTATTTAACCACCCACTGAAAAATAGTGTGTCCCAAAAAATTTAACAGGCTTTGGGTACGTCTTCCAGCGAACTTAAAACAGGATAAACCACCTCCAACATCGGTACCAGAACTCTCACCAGTACCGACAATTACCATGCTAAAAGTACACGCCTATTCACGGAAGTGAATAAAGATTAAGACTTCAATAGCCCAAGTTCTGAAGAAAGCACTATAAAGATTCAAAAAAGAGATACGGAAATAAAACTATTTTCTGAATGAGAGGCATTAAAAGTGGTAGGGTTGTCGGAATGAAGAGGATTATTCTTAACCAGAACGAAGAAAATTGTGAAACAACCTGGAATACGGTAAAGGAAGGGTGAAAACAGGCCTTTGGAGAGAATTGATTGGCCCAAGAAGAAGACATCTTACAGATGTTCCTGGAGAAAAAGCCTGAATCCAGGGGGCAGTATATCGGGGATTTCCTGTCTCCCATATTTCAAAAACATGTAAATATTTAAATTCCTAGATATATGTTATCCCCCCTAGTGTTTTGTATCATTAGCAAATTAGTTTATCAGTATACATCAACCATAGAAGAATTACAGATTAGAACTGTAATTAATTTAAGGCAATAAAAAATGTTTCTGGTAATGTACATAAAATATTTTGTTTATAGTTTTGTATATTGTTATTTAAGTTATATATGTACATGTTATTATATGTATGTTTACATATATGTTAGGCTGATATAATAAATATATATTTTGTATAGTTTACTTGACCCCCTTTTCTATCATTGACCTTATTAACCTCTCAAAAAGCACAAACTATAGGAATAAATAGTGTATTTCTGATTCCGAAAATATTTCTGTTCATGATATTGGACTATATTCTTATATTAGTTTGTTTTATCAATAGCCTTATCCAGAATATGATGCCAATAATGAATAAAAAGTGATTTTTTTTTTATACCTAAACTTAAGAATATGGAGGAAAAAAAAAGTCAAAGTTTAATATTATAAAGCTTTAAGATGATAGGAATACAGAAAAATTTAATTATTAACATAAAACTAAGGTCAAAGGACAGTGGTAATTTATACCGGTCAAAGGTAAGGTCAGTTTGGTGCATCCAGGTCAGGGGTTACTACCTCGTCTAAGAATAAGTCGGAACCTTAATGGCCTATCTGTCCTAAGGGTATATCAGGTAATATACAGTCAGATCAAAATGTTTACGTTTGGTTGTAATTCTAAATTATCTGTCAACGTTTTTTGGAGTTGGAATCGTTTCTGAGAGATGAATCAGGCAAGCCAGTTTCGAAATATAGCTGTTTGTTTTTTCACATTCGTATGAATTTTGTATGCTTCAAAGTTACGTAACTAATTAATGGAAATCACTTTTAAAATAATTTATTTTTTAAACTAACAATATAATTAATAAAACATAATAATAATTCATGAGAAAAAACTAGACGCGAAGATGACTGCTGCTCGATAGTTGAATCGCTGCCTCATATCATTCCGTCAGTTTAGCTGGAGTCAGCCTTACTTCATTTTGTAATGTTTTCATTATTTAACTCCTCCCTCCGTAAGTTTGAGGTTCCGCCGAAGAACAAATAGGGAACCCCATCGTAAAGTCCAGGTGTAGGCAAATTGGGTGGATTTGCTTCAGGTAAAATTGATCTTGGTTAACAGTTGATAATGGTTCTTGCTACATTATTTTTGGAATATGTTATAGTAATGTAGTATAAAACTAGGAACAAGACAAATTAAAACTAAAATACATAGTAGAATATAGTAAAGAGCTGTATCATTATTAGAAGTTAAATCAAGAAGAGGTTTAAGTGGTAACATACTAAATGTACATATGAAGTTCATCAAAACCTGTTGTTAAAATCACTGTGTTTTACAATATAATTTTAAATTTTCAAAGCTATGGATTCTTTATACATTGGCATAGCTCTTTTATCAAACAATACTTCATTGTTATTAAGTTCAATAAAACTACTATTGGTTAAAAATATAGTTTCATTTGATTTTCTACGTATAGTTACTATATGAACATTAAAATTCAAGTAAAAATTAATTAAAGGTATATAATGTATAAAAGGTTTACTATGAGTAACAATAGTCCTACAATCTAATAAATTTGAATTAAAGATTATTTCTTGAATACATATATTATTTACATAAGTTCTGTTTGTTCTAATAAAAGTATCTTAAATTTCTTTACAGTCTGCAGTGAGTAGTTGTTCTTGTCAATATTTTAGGATTAAAGAAGGATGTACATAAATGGTTTTTAAAACATTATCATTTACTACTGGGTACTACTGGTACTGGGTAACATTATCATTTACTATTGGGTACTACTGGTACTGGGTAACATTATCATTTACTACTGGGTACTACTGGTACTGGGTAACATTATCATTTACTACTGGGTACTACTGGTACTGGGTAACATTATCATTTACTACTGGGTACTACTGGTACTGGGTAACATTATCATTTACTACTGGGTAGGATAACAGAAAATAAGCTTCCTAAGGTTGGGTTTATAAATGCTATTTTTACTAAAATATTTTATTATTTTTAATAGAACAATGAAATTTGACTCAATTACCTCAATGTCCTTAGTAATAAATGTATTATTATATGTTTGTTGTAAATTTCTTAAACCATTAAACTCTAAATACTCAATGTCAATGAGTTTATTATTTATTTATACTAAATTCTATTTGAGTGAATAATGGATTGGATAATAGTTGTTTGATTTTATTATTATTAATCTGTATTATGGAACTACTACGATTAAATTCTTAACTAATTTAGTTTTAGTTTTATTAATTTATTAACTAATTTAATTAATTAACTATGATTTAGTTTTTAATATCAGTTTCCATATGGAAAGAGTTTTGTGTTAGTACTCGATGTTTCCGGTCAAATATAGTACTCTTATATCTAGTCCGTTAATGAGTCCTCTTTTATGTCTATGATTATTTATAAATAAATGATCGAGTTTGTTTCTAGGGAAATGATAATATTTGAAGAGTGATTTTCCATAATTTCTTTTGTTTAAATTGTATATTGAATTAATAAGGTCAAAATATTTGTCAATTCTATGTCTTAGGTGTCTACACTAATTATAAGAACAAATGTGTAATATTGTTGAGGTTAATATGCTGTTGGAAATTTAATAGGAATAGTTCCAGGGCAAGTACATCTGTCGGTGTTGTTATCAAGGCGGGGAAGTACATCTGTCAGTGTTGTTATCAAGGCAGGCAAGTACGTCTGTTGGTGTTGTTATCAAGGCGGGAAAGTACGTCTGTCAGTGTTGTTATCAAGGCGGGCAAGTACTTCTGTCGGTGTTGTTATCAAGACGGGCAAGTACGTCTGTCGGTGCTGTTATCAAGGCGGGCAAGTACGTCTTTGTACATTAAAGTTACTAGTTTAGTTTTTTAAGAGTAATTGCCTTTTGTGTATTTTGGTTTGGCTTTCATGTGTTGTACGTTTTTTACATAAATTTCTACTTCCGGTATTTGTATATTTTCTCAAGTTTTATTTAATGTATCAGTCCAGGTTTATTTTTATTTTTTCAATAATTCCTTGTACCGCTTTATGTATTAATTGTTGTCGTCATGACACTAGGTGAAAACCTTTTGACAAGTTAGACAAAAGGTGAAAACCTTTTGTTCTAATATAAGGTCTTGTGTTGGTTTTTTAGTTTCAGTACCAGAAGTGATATCATTAGGAGTTATTTTCTACAGTCCTGAGCCCTGTTTCATAATGAAAGATAATAAATAGTATTAGTTCATAGTACAAGTGTAGAAACTAGTGTGGTATTAATACTAATACTTATTTTTTTCTTGATAGGGATGACTATTGGTGATATTACAGGAATTAAAAAATACTAAAGTGCAAGTTACTATTGTACAAGTCTGTGTAATTGAATTTAGATAAGTCTACAAGGCTAATAGTATTAGTTTGTACTTTATTATGAAACAGGACCCTGATTATGTCTTTAGATCTTCACTATTATTTTCGGTTTCTTTTTCAGCAAGGGTACCGTTTGGATTTTCTGGTTGTTTGTCATCCATAAAGAAATTCTTACTTAGTTTATGAAGGGCTCTTTCTATGCTACTGAACAGTTTATCTATTTGCATTCCTAGTTCTTTACACTTTTCCTTAAATTTACGCTGAATCCCTGCGACGTCTGACTCCTTCTTTGACAGAGGTCATTGCCTTTGCCCGAGATTTTTAGGTTGCTTAGGTGAGAGATAAGGGCTGTTTAGGTAGCTCTATCTACGCGGTTAACAGTCGCAAGGGGTGCGTGCTTCAGGCCAAATCTGGTATCTACATATACCTGTACATTACTTTTAATGTTTTGCTGATGGGGCCATTTACCAGGTCATCCGGCCCCTTTGGTATGCCGACAAAAGAAATTACTTTAAGTTCAAAATTCTGGTGCCTCTCATACATATCAATATATAGATAGTAATGTTGTAATACTTAATCTATAGATAGTAGTGTTGTAATATTTAATCTATAGATACTAGTGTTGTAATACTTAATCTATAGATAGTAGTGTTGTAATACTTAATCAATAAATAGTAGTGTAGTACGTCTGCTTGTAATTTTTTAAATGGTTTAGTCGGGGTTGGTGTGATTTCAAATACTTGTTTGATAGGGCCTTTGTCATATTTAACCGATTTACATAGAGAACAATTATTAACAATTTTGGTAATTGTTTCTAACATGCGGGGCGAGTAATATGTTTTTATCAGAGATTGGTAAGTTTCGTGTATTCAGCGATGCATGTTTTTTCAATATTATTTCTTCTTGTTCTTCTGTTGATAGTCGTCAAGTCTTTTGGAATATTATCGTTTAATTTTTATAGTTGGATAATTGGTTTTAACAATACCTAAAAGTGGTTAAACATTTGGTCATAAATTTGGATATCTATATTGTTTTCGATTTGAAGTGAACACAGCACACCGTAGGTGTGATTTGGTTGTAAATATTCAATACAATTGTTTGCAATATCTTTAGAAAAAGGATAACATGTTTACCAATTTAATCTTGTTTTATTGAATGGTTTGTCTATTCGTGTTTTGGATTTTGGGATGTCCTCGTATAAGTGCAATTTGGGATTTTCCGACGCTAATGCATTTGTTTTTGTCATCTACTTTACGAATCTGTTTGTTAGATAATTCTTGTGAGTGCTGTGTTTGTAAACATTCCAAGTCTTCTTCAAGCGGTATGTTGAAAGATCACGCTATGTCGTCAACTGTTTTGTCAATATGTTCAGGGGTAGGTGCTGATAAAAATTCATTGAGTACTTCGTTTATAGTGGGGCCAGTTTCTATAGAGTGTAAGTAAGTTTCAAGAGTCAGATTTCTCGAAAGCGGTTCTGCAAGGTGGTTACTTTTTCCTTGTAAATATTTTATGTTTAGTATTGACATCAAATCGCCATGTGAAAGC
>NW_027115773.1:58167-59206 GCF_000696795.3 Halyomorpha halys | reverse complement strand
CGGTCAGCAAAGAACAACATAAATAAACAAAACCATATTTATTTATTTTATGCCGACGTTTCGACCTGAGTTTCAGGTCTTCATCGGGGTTGTGGTGTAGAAGGAAGGCCTGCAACTGTGTCACTGTCAAAACAACTAATTTTGAATTAGGTTCTCTCAAATTGTGCAACGATTGTAATGGTTTATAATCAGTTTGTATAACAAGTTTTCGTCCATATAAATAGGATCGAAAATGGCAACAAGCCCAAACAATAGCTAGAAGTTCTTTTTCAATAGCTGAATAACTTTCGTCTTGTTTGCTTAAAGTCATAGATGCAAATGATTTAAGTAAATCTTTATTATTAACTGTTTGGGATAAAACTGCATAATTAGAGGGATCTGTAGTCAAGGTGAAGGATTTGTTAAAGTGAGGTAATTGAAGGATAGGGCTGTTTTCAAGTAGTGTCTTTAGTTCTTCAAAGACGGTTGTGTATTCGTCTCTTAGTTTCACTTCTCTGTCAAAGGTCTTAATTTTTAATCATTTTTCTATAATATCCTGTCAGGCCTAAAACATTTTTATTTGTTTTTGGGTTTTAGGTATTGGGAATTTTGCTATGGCTTCTAATTTGGTAGGATTTGGTTGAATCCCTTTGAAGGAAATTATATGTCCAAGGTAAAGAAATTCTCTTTGGCAAATTTCTGTCTTGTCTAGTTGGATTTTAAGGCTATGGGAAAACCCGAACTAACCTATTATTTGGGGAATTCGAATATTGAATAATTTTGTTTTCCAGTAATTGGTCAATTTCGGCTTGGATGTCTTTTTTAAATATCTGTAATTTCGTGTGTATATTGGGTCTTCGTCAGTTGTTCTAATTGAATGTTTCAGTAAGTTAGTGCTGGTTAGTTTGTCTTTTTCCCGATTTATTATTTTAATAAATTAATTATTTTTGATTTTTCTTCTTTGCGAAGCAGAGTGGCAGGCTATTATGCCACCTTTGTTAACCCGCCTTCAGCGGACCCTTTGCACTTATCTTGTAATGCCATACGGCAAAAGAAGATG
>NW_027115773.1:54731-54930 GCF_000696795.3 Halyomorpha halys | reverse complement strand
CACATGCCATGATTGATAATATTAGGCGGCATCGCAGTCACGACGTGGTAGAAGGGACAGTCCATGTTCAATCCCACATGTCATGATTGATAATATCAGGTGTCATCGCAGTCACGACGTTGTAGTAGGGACAGTCCATGTTCTATTCCTCATGCCATGATTGATAATATCAGGCGGCATTGCAGTCACGACGTGGTAG
>NW_027115773.1:42804-54066 GCF_000696795.3 Halyomorpha halys | reverse complement strand
GCAGTCACGACGTGGTAGAAGGGACAGTCCATGTTCAATCCCACATGCCATGATTGCTAATATCAAGAGGCATCGCAGTGGGGCAGAGGAATCATAAAATGAGACTTGGGGTCAGGGGTCTCATTGGGGATTCCTTCATACAAAATAGAAAAAAGACCTGAGAATATAGGTTTATGTAAATCCGATAACCTATCTTGAACGAACATAACCAAGTGGTATCCTTTATAGTTAACGTTTCTTCCTCTTAGTATTATGTGAAATTGTATTCAGTATGCTTTTCTTTATTTTATGAATGTTCAATTCAATAATTTGATTTAAGGAAGATACTGTTCTATATCTTGTGAAAAATCCACATTTCAGGAATCATTTGATGAAGAGTCTATTAGCACTCAAATTAAAGCTAGTTTAATATGTTATGAAGTAGTTCATTACGTTAATCTTGGTCAAAATCATGATATTGGGCAAAGTAAATTCACAAAATATTGATTTCTACTTGTTCGAAAAAAAATTTGTTCTATGAAAAACTATATCTGAGGAATCATTAAAGATACAAGCTGGCCATTTTGGTTTTATTTGCCAAATTAAATTGATTTCTATTTTCTAGAACCACCGATAAGTATGCCGTTTATGTAGGCAAGCTACATGTTTGCTTTCATTTTAATGTTTGAGAATAAAGTTTATTATTTCATTTTATGATAAATTTGATTTATCCTTTCTACATAAAATATAAGGGATATACACGAAATATAATTTCGTAAGGAGAGGTAGCACGAATTATATTACATTTTTTGAAGAATATAGTTTTATTATAAGAAAACTGAAAGATTTTGAGGTACTATCCGCTGTATAAAGATTTTATGAAATTAACATTGCAGGAAGATTTATTAGCTCTAAAATGACGCTATTTATTTGAGCAGCTGAAAAATAATCAATAGCCAATGCTCGGATTACATATAGCAGTAATTGTGAGGGCTAAAGTCTTCATGGGGCAAGCTCAGTTCTCCAAATCTCATCCTGAAAGGTAAAAAAGATGTAATCGAAATACAATGAATAAATTGGGTTTATTATAACATTACATTCTGAAATATATAGTAAAATAAATATATAATAATTTCTAATTATATATTTTTAAGTAAAATAATAATACGAACAAACTCCATTATTTTATATTCTAGCTCAAAGCTAATTGCTCCCCGATTAGTTCACAAACAATAATTATAATTACAATAACAATAATTATTTAAATAATCCTGAGTTCATCACAATATTTTAGCCAATAATTCAGAAAAGCTTGAATCGAACTCTATTATTTAATGTTTTCTACAACTACGTTTTTTAGTTCCACGGGTTGTAGTTAGGCCTGTATACTTTTTAGGCGTTCGGTTTCTGAGGCGTTTTTTCTTCCTTGTCGTTTTTACAGGAAATTTATTGGCTGTGATTGATATGTTACTCTGTAGTTCTAGGGGGATAGGCGATTTTTTTTCGGTTAGGATTGAAATGATTTCTTCTCTGTTAGAAATTGTTTTGCTTTTCGAAAAGGTTCCAGTTTTAAAAATATGTGCAGTTGTTCCTTCGTTGGTAAAAGTTGTTTTGCTTTTCAAAGAGGTTCCGGTTTTTGAAATATTCGGCGCTCTTCCTTCTTTGGTAGAAGTTGTTTTGCTTTTCGAAGAAGATCTCGTTTTAGAAATATTCGGTTCTGTTGCTGCTTTATTTCTAGAGCCATCATCAAATCTCTCGGGCGTAACTTCTACACTCGAAGGAGTTGTGGTTTCTGTAATCGTAGCGTTTGTTATTTTCGTACGAATTGCTTTTTCTCCTTTTTCATCTTTTATGTCTCTAGCTTTCCAGCACACAACAGAGTGTAACCTTTTTTTTAATCCTGTAGTTGATGAATCACCAGCCTTGAGCAATGGGTTGTGTTTCATTATGTGTTTGGTTGTAAACGCCCCTGCGTCCTTAGGAATTGTAGGGGTTTTAAAAATATTTGGTGCTGTTTCCTCTCTGGAAGAAAGTATTTCACTTTTCGAAGATATTCCCGTTTTAAAAATATTCAGTGCTGTTCCTGCTTTATTTCCAGACTCATCTTCAAATCTCTCGGGCGTATCTTCTACACTCGAAGGAGTTGTGGTTTCTCTATTAATAAATATTTGTATGGTTTCTGTACTCGTAGAAATTGTCACGTTGTTTATTTTCATGCGAATTGCTTTTTCGTCTGGCATTTCTGTAGCTCTCATGGTAGCAAAAGAGTGGGAATTTATTTTTAATCCTGTAGTTGATGAATCAACAGCCTTGAGCAAAGGACTGTGGTTAATTATGTTTTTTGTTGTTAAACGCCCTGCGTTCTTAGGAGCTTCAGTAGTTATGAGTATTGTTTCAGTTTTTTCACTAGGGGTTTTAGTGGCTTCTCTACTCCTATTGGTCAGTGTGAATTGTGTAATCTTTGAAATTGTTAATATTTCTGTACTCATAGGAGTAATTGTGTCATCTGTGTGGGTAGCAGTGGTTTCTTTAAAGGTAGCGGTTGTTATGGTTTCTGTGCTCGAGTGATTTTTTATAATTTTTCTAGTTATTGAAGTGCTTGGCGTCTCTTTACTGATAGGAGCTGCTGAGGGTTCATTAATCATGACGGTTCTCGGAATTGCTATTGTCGTGGGAGTTGTCCTGTGTTTTTCGATCTTATGGTGTGATTCTTCTTTCGTTTCATTTAGCTCATTTTTAGTTTTTAATGTGACAAGAGATCTATCAGCATACATTTTTTCTACTTCTGTTGTTGAAGAGCCTATAGACTTAAACAATGAAGTGTGTTCTTGCTTTTTACATTTTAAAACTTCCTCCAAAGATTTAGAAAGCACTCTTGCCGCCGTAGTTTTAAGTTGAGTTAACCTAGTTGCATACCTTTTTATTAAGAGCGGTGTGCCCTCCAAAATCATGGAAAGTGTTGGAAACGAATTTCCTAGTCTTAGGTTGCATCCCTCAGAGTTGTGGGTTTTATGAGAGGATTCATGAAAGCATTCAAAGCGAGCTTCGTCCTCCCTCTCACCTTGCCTTGTATAATTATCTATGAAAGAATTTATTTTAGTTAACCTTTCCCTGATATTTACAATCCTCATTTGCAAAGGAATCTGTAATAGATTAGTTTGATTTTCAAAGAAAAATTTCAATTTTTCTTCATTAATGAATTTTTCAAAACACTTATCATTGTATAATCTCATCTCAGATATTCTATTCTGTAAATGGTTATTAGAAAAAGTATCGCTTAAAAATAATTGTGAATCTAATCTAGATGCATGTAAGATGTTTTCAATTGAAGATATTACATTTATTGCAGCTGCCGAGTACACTTGAACAGTATCCTTGACCTTTTTGAAGTCCTCCCAGTACTGGGAACCCTTGCACCCGACCTGCAACAAAACATATCGCCATTACAAATAGTTGAACTAATTTTTATTCGATTATTTTTTTCGGCAAGTAGATATGAGTTGAGCGTAGGTAATTAAAGAAGAAATATGGTGGAGGTTGAAATACTATAAAAACTGTTTTTATACTATTATACTGATGTTATCCTCCAAATAAATATTATTTTTTTTACCATTTTAAGTAAGTTTTTTGGAAACCCAACCGGAACATACTCCTTCAGTTCTACTATCACAAATCTATATATAGAACACTTATAATATAATACGGGGCACACGTATTGCGATCGTGAAAGTTTTGAATTCGAGTTTTCTACAGAAATAAACCTTTTATGGTCCTCTGAGTCCAAATAATCTAGAATCGCAAAATGGTCTATCTATTTGTGTGTTGTTTTTTTTCTTGTTTTTTTTTTTACGAGGTTCGGTGGAAATCTTCAAAAGACATGACGTACCTATTTTTACCAACTAAAACCACCGCCCTACACCTGTCCATTCCTCCCCACGGGACCGCCGCTAGGCATTACATCGTGAGGGTGAGTGACTGATGCCGCCTCATATGTGGGATTCACACCGCTTCGTAGGAAACAGTTCGAAAAGAGCAAACTGTCCTTAAACAAACTCTGCGGTAAACTGAAACTATCTGTCTCCTGTATGATATGGTAGCCACCGCTTGTTTCCAAATCGGGGCTGCATATAACATAATGGAGGGGACAACAGTAGCAAGAAGCCTTCGACTACTTTCTTTGGGACCTCCGACATTTGGCATAAGGCGTGACAAAAAGGATGCAACCTTAGCAGATTTGGCGCTAATATACTCCGTGTGAAGATTGAAGCGGAGGCGTGCATCGATCATGACTCCTAGGTATTTTAAGCTAGACTGGGAACGAATTTCGTGCCTACCAACCGTGACAGTGATAGACTCAGTCTGCTTCCTGCTAGTTACTAGGAGAACCTCGGTCTTGTGATCTGCAAGTTGTAGGCCTACCGAAGACAGCCAATCTCGTATCGTAGCAACAGCCTGGTTAGCGATGAGGGTAACTTCTTCCAAGTACTTCGCCACCACTACAACTGCAACTTCATCTGCGAATCCAACAACTGTGGCTCCCTCCGGCAATGTCAATTTAACGTACATGACGTTCCACAGAAGAGGCCCTAATACTGAGCCCTGTGGGACACCACCAGTCACCTCATATCTTCTTTGGCCAAGGTCTGAAAAGTAAAACAGAACTCTATCTTTGAAGTAGTCTGTAAGAACTCTCATAAGATAGGCTGGTACCGCCATAGTCCGTAGGGCATCTATTATACAGGTCCATCTTGCAGTGTTAAAAGCATTCTTAATGTCTAGAGTGATGATTGCTGCATAACACTTTTCACCTCTCCTCCACCTTGCTCCTGCAATTGCTGTGTGGGTCATCTCGACTACCAATCCAACAGCATCTATTGTGGATCGCTCTTTACGAAATCCGAATTGAGCCCGCGAGAGGCCATTAACTCCCTCCGTGAACTCTTGTAGCCTGAGGGAAAGGATTTTCTCGAATGCTTTACCCATCCCAATAAGTAAATTGGACGATAGGTTGACTGGTCTTCCAGTCTTCCCTTACTCTTTGGAATGAGTACGAGGCGCTGTCTCTTCCAAGGTTTCGGAATTGAGGCTTCACGTATGCACGAATTGAAGAGATCGATGAAAAGATCCGGCCGTTTCCTGAGAGCCACCTTCAGAGCTACGTTAGGAATTCCATCCAATCCTGGTGCTTTGCCATGTTTTAGGTCCGAGGCAATGTACTCTAACTCTTCCTGCGTGATTTGTGGAAAATCCGTTATGTATGTATTGTCTATACATTCAGTAGTATTCGCCTGTTCAGGGAATAGTGTTCTGACAATACTGTCTACAAGATTCGATCTCGTGGGGAGGTGCATCGTGCCTTTACAAAGTTTCTTAAGCGCTATTTTGTAAGGTCTACCGCATGGGTCTGCATCAACCTCATCACAGAGTTCTCTCCAGCACCTTCGTTTACTTTCTTTAATGGCTTGTTGGAGGTTTCTTCTAGCTCTCTTGAACTCTTCTTGAAGCACTGAAAACTCCGGTAGAGGTCTGTGTGTGTTTTTTTTTTGTTTGTTTTTTTTTACGAGGGTCGGTGGAAATCTTCAAAAGCCACGGATATGCCCGCACCTATCCATGTGTGGGATTTTTACCCACTAAAACCACCGCCCTACACCTGTTCATTCCTTTCCATGGGACCGTTGCTTGGCATTACTTCATGGAGGGAAATGGCTGAGTGCCGCCTCGCATTCTTCGCATGGTTTTCACGTTTCCATGCTAGTTACGTCTTCTAGCCCTCTCTTCCTTCGTGATCATATAGCTCACCACGTTTTCTGGAGTGATGCGTCCTCCACACTCTCCCTCCAATTCATTTCTTTCTACTGCAAAGCGAGTGCATGTGAAAAACACGTGCTCCGCGGTTTCCTCGACAGTCTGGCATCCAGGGCATTCTGCGGTGTTGTCCAGTTTGAAGCGGTACTGGTAGGCTCTGAAGCATCCATGTCCGGTCATCAATTGGGTTATCAATCAACCTCACCATGCTGGCGACCATACCACTTGCCCACATCGGGTATTAACCTGTGAGTCCACCTCCCGGAATCTGCAGCGTCCCAACGCTGCTGCCACTGGTCGATGGTTATTTTTTGCTCTTCTTCTCTGGATAAGTGCAAGCGTCGTCCGTAGTGCCTGCTTCTTTCTTCAACAAGGAGTTCCAGGTGGCATTCTGTGTGTGTGAACAGCCAAGCTCTTAAAATAAAAGTCGTACGAAACTGAAATTAATTACATATTAATTAAAGGGGGTGGTGTATAATCAGAGATACGAGATCAACCTTTTCGATTCAATCGACTGGCCGCAAGTACTATTCTCGGATCTTGTAAATTTATTCAGCTCTATTTGGGTGCCACCCCTCGATATGAAATCAAGATAGCGTGAATCACATGTTACAACATTACGTCATAGGCGCTGGTCTCGTGTCTCTCGACAGGCTGGTCACTCTTCGACCACCAAAGACACCTTTTTTATGTTGGCCAGCATTCGTTAGAAGAACTACACAACAAAGTTACACCTGCATAACCACATAGAAATCCAGACCAAGACGTGAGGAGAAGACGCCGGCACCCTTGGACCGGACACATCAGCGGCTCATGGGACGGCGATTGTCAGCCATCACCACAGGATCGTGAGAAGCAACCATTCTCTCCTTTACTAGCCCCTACAGCGACTTTTTTTAAAAAACTTTATTTACATAATTAGAGCGGGGAAAGTACCACACTCAATATTATAGAAATATCACTTCTAAAACGAGCAAGGATTAATTTAAGCTCAAAGTATAGAGGGGGGAGGGGAGGAGGTAAGTGAAAGTTGTGTGATGGTGCGCCATACCGTTTGTAAGCCATAGTAGTATAAGTAAGGAATTAATGAAATGGGTATAGAACCATCTATACATCAGATTATGCACAGTTCCTAAAAAATTCAACACAATCCGATTAACGGTTTGATCAATTATGCCTGAACACAAATTCATCAAGAGAAGGGCATACGGACACCCATAAAAAGTTCTTTCTTGAAGTCCTAAAAAGTAAAATTGAGGTGATAAAACGTCTATTTATTTTTAGCATGAACACAAAGCTTACCTGTAGTAAGGTCGTGAGGAAGCAAACAGGTCAAAAATGAGAATGTTCCATCTTGTGAATTATTGAAATTTATCGTTTATTGAAAATGGACACAACAAAAAATCATGTTTAAAATGTGACAAATATAAATAATTTTACATTTTTTAGATCAATAAATGTAAAATTTTTCATGTTTTACCTTTTTTCTAATGGCTTCCTTAGAACCTACGAAAACTAAATTAACCATTGAAAAAGTTTTAGGGGTCAGAGCCGCAAGTGCAGTTCATTGTTCACTTGGCTCTGTAATTGTTCCTGTGTCACTTGGGTTATTGTTTAAATCCCGCTCTCAGGCTTCATATAGCGTGAGTTTATAAACTGTTAAACATTTTTATATACTCATATAGTGGAAGTGTGTGCTTATCTATTCAAAATTAGCAAATAAAAATTGATATTCATTTGCTAGTGATAACTCTAGCGATAGGTAGAATGGGTCTTATCTTCAGGCTATATTTCATGACCAAGGTTCTGTGCACTCCAATACTATTTCCATCGAGTCCCAGAGTTTGAATCTAAAGTTTTTTTTATTTTTTTTATATATATACTTCAGAGACTTTTAATTTGTTTATTTAACAATTTTATATAATTTTCTGTATAGTTTATTTTCTTTAAAATTATTTTTTTTTTTTTTTGGGTTTTTTTTTTTTTTTTTTTTGTAATTTCATATAGTGATTTTCTTTTTTAATATGAACTCGGATAAAAATGTATCTTGTGAAGACTCCGAAGAAAAGACACCTATTTCAGAGATAAGTGAAACAGATTCACAATATTTAAAGGGGACACTTAAAAAGCATCACAGAAAGGCTGCCCCCGGGTTCTGACGGCAATTCACGAAACAAAAAAAATAAATCGGCTAAATTAAAAAAGTCAGTTGAAAAGCCTGAAACTAAAACCAATGCAACAACGAAACCAAAAATAATCCGCCTAACAACATTCCAAAGCCTCAAGGATTTTCTGATCCTGAACCACATCCTATTTTTGTCAGTTAAACTGAAAATTTCATTTCATTCGGTCAAGAAATCGTTAACTTGATTGGACACTTTATATGTTTCTCATGTGTTAAAGACATAAAAATCGACACTACAACCAAGCAGCATTATATACATAATATTAGACCCAAACAAATTATGACTTTCATTGCTACCAAACAATATAAAAATATAATATAATATAATATAAAAAAATATAAAACAAGAGAAGGCATACCGAGTGGTTTTAAGGGGACTTCATTCAAATACTCCTACAGAGGCTATTAAATCAGACCTAGAAGAAATTGGCCACAATGTAAGAAATATATCGTGTGTTCTTCAACCCACTGAATAATATTCACTGCCATTATTCTTTGTCGATTTAGATTCTGCCCGAAATAATCTTAAAATATTTCAGTCTGGTTTATTCAACGGTTAAATTTGAGGAGCCCAGACAAAAACCTATCATTGTCCAATAAACTAGATGTCAAAATTTAGGACATACAAAAGCGTATTGCCATCACCAGGCTAGGTGCTTCAAATGTACTGGCCCTCGTACAACTGAAACCTGCCAAAAACCACAAATGAACCGGCAAAATGTGCTCTCTGTGAAAAAGGCCACCCAGCAAGAAAGGCTTTGAACGCAAGAAAAATCTCCGCAACGTTAGATCACATTCCGAGGCATCAAAAGGCTCGGAACAAACTCGTATCCTTCCGTCTGAAACTAAAAATTTTGAAATTTTCCCAAGCTTGAAGATATCAGCTCATGTCACCGAATCGCAGCCGTCTGCTTCAAAAACCCAAGATCGATTTCAAGACTCAACCCGGACTTACTCTGAGATGACGATCAAGAAAAACCAGCCTCGACGTCAGGCGCCGTAGACTTCTCAACCTAAGCCCCTGGCATCTCATCCTCAACCTCAACCTCCACATCATCAAAATCATCATCTACCCTTACGGGTAAAATTTCCGCCACCAGGTCCACTCCTGTTCTATCTAGTTCAGCTGCTCCGACCAACTCCTCATCCCAATTACCATTGAAAACCGAAACAGCTCCGCATATATCATGGGAATCAACGGAGGATTCGAACTCTCAAGATACCAAAGACTACACCTTTGTAAATAATCATCAAAGCGAGATACTTGAGGCTCCAGAAGACCAGAAGGTGAGGGGTGGCGTCGAAGCCTTTACTCATACTCACACTAAGGTATGCCACCTCCTCACCTTGAAAACAATGAAAAACAATTAATTTTAATAACAAAAGTAAATCAAAGTCGTCCCTTATCTTTTGTTGGACGTACAATGTCTAATCTCTCAGGGCTCCTATCAGCAAACGTCTACACTCTATGAAGTATAAACAAAAACTGACTGATGGCACCCAATTTTCTCAATCCAGTAGAATATCAAGCAAAATTAAATCATAGTCAATATGTATGTATATTAAGCTCTCTCTTATATCAATTATTCCTCAGTTGATAATATTTGTTAATATAAACTAATGCAAACCCAACTTGATTTTATAGTTTAAAAACCCTGAATGCCACCTGATTAGCATAACTTTATTGATTCGTAAATTGTTAAATTGGTAAGCACGACAGGAAAGTTAAAATGTGCATTTCCTTTTAAAACTCATGTCGTTTTTCACTAATACAACATTACTCCTTGCTGTATATTTCACATACCGGTAAGTAAAGGGAGGGAAGAATGGAGAATAGAAGTGTAAGTACTAGAGAGAGAACACAAAACTAGAGCAGAAAAAGTGGTGTAGTACGAAATCACACAACTTTTTGAAGCCTATTTAGAAGGAATTTAAAGCTTTAGGATAAGCTTACAGCACTAACATCTATTTTTGTATCAAAATATCCTTTTCATGTTTTTTTTTCGAATTCTAAGTATAATAGTTTACTTACAAAAAATAAGAATAAACCATATAATCTCATCTTTATTGAAGACCTTCTCGTCATCAACTGAATTCAACGCTTAGCATAGCTTATGTGCTGGAGCCAATAAAGGAGGGAATAAAAAAGCGTGCCTTATCACCAAGAATTATATACAATGTGTTTGAAGATATTAGTTTCTAACTGTTCTTTATTTTTCTGGATATCAATGAAGTGCATCTCAAACTGTAATGGGGAAAGACAAAAAAATCTCATTAACAATTAATACTTTAGAAAATTGTAATAAAATCGAATTCATAATTAATAAACTTGGTAGGTGAAAGAAGGAACAATTTGGTAATGTTTTGTTCTTAAATTTTAGTCTAAATATGAAAGGAATCGTTCCGTTTTAAATCTTAGACGATAAATACTATTAAACCTTATCAGAAGTCGTGTCCTGGCAGTCTGAGAAAAAGGTCAGTGTGCGGTGTTTTTCCCTTTTCCTTTGAAGTGCGTTCGTTTACTCAGCTTGAGTGGGTGCCCTCTGAACTTCGGTATTTCCTATCAGACCCGATACTACGAAGTTTATCAACATCGCTTAAAGAATATCGGTGCTCCGACTTTCCAACAAGCGTTTATTACGGCAGTGTTTTATATTTTATTTTTCTAGAGAAGCTGAAGAAGAAACATCTTTAAACCTATTAAGGGCCAATGCCAAACGGGATTGGAAAGGTTCTACGGGCGATATTTCCGCAGTATCTAAAGAGGCCGGATGTAATTCTGAACTCCAGAAAGCGAAATTAATCCAGGAGAACCTGAGAATTTACATTAAAAATACTGACTGGAACGTTAGCACAAAGGTTCAGAACTACATCAACGGCAAGTTTCAGAATCTACTTGATGTAATTGAAATCATGCATGACAAAACAAGGAATGTCAGGAAAATTTTGTAAATGTCTCTACCCTTGTCCAAAGGGCAGCAAAAGAGACACTGGCTTCTCCAAGTGTCCATTCAATGATTACCCAGATTATTGTTGAGCAGTCTGTGCCAAAACTCATGGATGGATTCTCTAACCGGCGACTTGTAGCTGTAGAACCAGAATCCGAACCCAACTTGCGTCACTATCCGTGGGGCCGGTAAGACCGCAGTTGATATCATAAATGGATTGCGCTCTAGATGTGATAGATATCAGCACTAGGGAGGGGTAATCCTTAATGTGTGATGAGAAACTAAGATGGAAAAGGATTAGGTACAATCTGCCTAGGACTACTCCACCGCTCTTAAGAAGAAGAG
>NW_027115773.1:39958-40153 GCF_000696795.3 Halyomorpha halys | reverse complement strand
TTTTGTATCCTCCTCAGATCTCACTTGACATCCTTCCTCCTGATCCTCGCCTCCATGTCCTTTCTCCATTATCTTCGTCTTCAGTCTCTGATACTCCTTAAACTTTCATAGGCTGACCTGATGATCCGTTCTGTCTCTGCAAAGGACTTTCCCCTCATACATGTTGGGCATTGACTTCCATTGGCTGACTTGACG
>NW_027115773.1:39573-39908 GCF_000696795.3 Halyomorpha halys | reverse complement strand
AGGCAATTGAAGCTTCTTGTTCATAAATAAGCCAATACCATTCAACCCTGTGAAACTAAGTCTGGTATCTTTCAGCTCTTCTGATTGGGACAGTACAGTACATTAAATTTCTTAAATTGTGTTCTCTGTTCCTATTGTAATCTAACAATATCGGTTCCTCATTCCTTTTATAATCATTTAAACTTAATTAATGAATTTATATATTCATTTATTAGTTTTGTTATTCATTTTGATGTTGTCTGTAATTTCATATTCAAGTGTTGAAGGATTATCAAGCTGAGTTTTTCTTAAATCAATGCCAATCTATTATCCTCAAATTATTGTATTATCTTTTT
>NW_027115773.1:34608-35808 GCF_000696795.3 Halyomorpha halys | reverse complement strand
AGTTTTTACATTAGCAAATCTCGTGGCCATCTTCTTTTCATGCGGCTCGGAGGATTGTCAGGAATGGAATAGGAAGCTAGGTTTGAAACTAAAGGGTTTGGGTGGTTAGGGAGTTTATAATGAAAGGATTAGATTGGTTACGTATGGAATATTTAGGCCTGTACGTATGATTTTATTTTTGATAAAGTAGGGAGCATTGAGGATTTTACGAAGGATATAGGATTGTAAGAATTGGAAACGATAGGAATTTGAAGGTTTAGAGGAGCCCCAAAGTTCAACTCCATACCCCAGATAGGCCTTATAATTGTCATGTAGATCAGTCTTCTGTAATGAATTAGAAGTTTAGAACGTTTGTCTAGAAAGTGCTGTAATAGTCAAAATCGACGTGTAGTTTCCTATGTTTTCAGTCTTGTGTCTTATCTTAGGATTCCAGGTTAGTCGTTTGTCCAGATGTAGTCCAAGGTAGTAGATCTGTTCTACATAGGTAAGAGTAACATTATTAAAGGATACTGTAGGGAAGTCGGTAGGTATACGACGAAGGGTAAAGTTGATTTGATGGGATTGGTTGGGTTTATATTGATCCTCCAATTACGGCACTATTCCCAATGGTCACGATATGGAATTGGAGAGTTTGGAGTGCAATTAAAAGGTTATTATTGACTGCAAACATACAAATGTGTCATCAGCGTAAGTGGTGAGGATAGCAACCCTTTGTCGAGTGCGCTCTAGATATGATAGATATCAGCACTAGGGAGGAGGAATCCTGGATGTATGGTGAGGATCTAAGATGGAAAAGGATTAGGTACAATCGGCCTAGGACTACTCCACCGCTCCTAAGAAGAAGAGGGTTTTCACTAATTCTTATATCTTAAGTTTAGCTGGAATTCAAATAAGAAGCTTTAATATTAATAAGTCACATTATCTTCAATGATGTTCTCATTCTTCAAGATGTCCCACTGAGAGAGATAAAGGATGAGGAGGATACCTCAGATCTCACTTGACTTCCTTCCTCCTGATCCTCGCCTCCAATCACTTCGTCTTCAGTCTCTGATACTCCTTAAACTTCCATAGGCTGACTTGATGATCCGTTCAGTCTCTGCCAAAGACTTTTCCCCCATACTTGTTGGACAATGACTTCCATTGGCTGACTTGACGATCCGCTCAACCTCTGCCAAAGGCTGTTCCCTCATACTTGTTTGG
>NW_027115773.1:31843-32763 GCF_000696795.3 Halyomorpha halys | reverse complement strand
TTTAGGAGGTACTAAGGTCGCCAACATCAAGGGTGCCCCTACCGGTCAAGGAGAACCCTGGGATATTGCCCATTAGACTTCTTAGGTCTTTACACCTCTCTTAACATTTAGTAGATGTCTTTCTCCGTCATTATCGTTAAACGTCTTCGTCCGTCGTCTTTTACGATGTTAAGGGAGGTGAGAAATTTTTTTGCAATCTAGCGGGCAATATAGCAGATTTCTCCTTGCCCAGTATAACCAAGTCATGGAGAATATGCGAGAAATAGTGGCCAAAGATGCCCAAGAGGAGAATGGCGTTCCTGGTTACAATCGTCAATGTACAGTTTGCCAAAGTAATGAGATAAAAGGAATGTCTATTGTCCGGGCAACCCTTTGTCGAGTGCGCTCTAGATATGATAGATACCAGCACTAGGGAGGACGAATCCTGAATGTATGATGAGAAACTTAGATGGAAAAGGATTAGGTACAATCGGCCTAGGACTACTCCACCGGTGTTAAAAAGAAGAGTGTTTTTACTAATTCCCATATCTTAAGTTTAGCTTGAATTCAAATAAAAAGCTTTAATATTAATAAGTCACATTATCTTCATAGATGTTCTCATTCTTCAAGATGTCCCACTGAGAAAGACAAAGGATGTTCTGGACCTCCAGGATACGTCCTTCCTCTATCCAAACTAAAGCAAGTGTGGAGTCCAAACCGTATAGTTCTGTCTATATGTTGGTTGTAAACGTTGTAGAACAACAGTTTTGAATTTTTAGATATAGCCTTCTTTCTGAATATTTTTAGTTAATGCTTATTCTTGACTTCTATTATTTCTTAAATTTATGGTAACTACAATTATGATGGAGAGCTGAATAAAGTTTAAAATATTTTCTTCTGCTCAACCTGGCCTCGATTCATCAACATTCAGGAGGATACGC
>NW_027115773.1:31591-31793 GCF_000696795.3 Halyomorpha halys | reverse complement strand
ACTATTTCTCTTATATTCTTCATGATTTGGTTATACCGGTCAAGGAGAACCCTGGGATATTGTCCATTAGACTTCTTAGGTCTTTTCACCTCTCTTAACATTTGGAAGTCTTCCTTCGTCATTTTCATTAAACGTCATCGTCCGTCGTCTCTAAGGTGTTAAGGAAGGTGAGAAATCTTTTAGCGATCTGGCGGGCAATATA
>NW_027115773.1:28068-28824 GCF_000696795.3 Halyomorpha halys | reverse complement strand
AAGAGGAGAGGTGACTCCTTTTGAATCCTCCTCAAATCTCACTTGACTTCCTTCCTCCTGATCCTCGCCTCCTTGTCCTTTCTCCATTCACTTCGTCTTCAGTCTCTGATACTCCTTAAACTTCTATAGGCTGACTTGATGATCCGTTCATTCTCTGCTAAGGATTTTTCCCTCATACTTGTTAGGCATTGACTTCCATTGGCTGCCTTGACGAACCGCTCAGTCTCTCCCAAAGGCTTGGCTCTCATACTTGTTCGACATTGACTTCCATTGGCTCGTCTTTGGTCGTATCCCTTCTTTGATAAATGTATGTATGGGCACTATTCTGATGTGTCCTTCATTTGCACCATAGAATCACCAATTTTGGGTTCACTGGGCCACCTAGTACCCATTTTTACCGCATCCATGACACTTTCGGTCCTCTCGGCAGTTACTGGTTCTGGGTTTTGTTTGCCCTGGTCTTCTGTCTCTGTTCAGCGCTTTCCCTCAACCACTATTCTTGTACTCTCTTCTTCTTAAGGGCAGCAGAGAAGTCCTCGGCCGATTTTACATAATCCTTTTCCATCTTGGTTTCTTATCATACAGTCAGGGTTCCCCCTCCCTAGTGCTTATATCCATCATATCTTGAGCACACTCAACAAATGATTGCCCACGTGGTAGACATTCCTTTCTTTTCATCTCTTTGGCCAACTGCATCTTGAGGATTGTAGCCAGGAACCCTATTCTTTTCTTGACCTCTTTCGCATCCACTTTTTC
>NW_027115773.1:25660-26851 GCF_000696795.3 Halyomorpha halys | reverse complement strand
GGCAGTTGCTGGTTCTGGGTTTTGTTTGCCCTGGTTTTCTGTCTCTGTTCAGCGTTTTTTCACAACCACTATTCTTGTACTCTCTTCTTCTTAACGCTACAGAGTAGTTCTCAGCCGATTGTACATAATCCTTTTCCATCTTGGTTCCTCATCAAACAGTCAGGGTGTCCCCCTAGGAAGGGGGCTGGTGCTGATATCTCTCATATCTCGAGCACACTCAACAAAAGATTGCCCACGTGGTAGACATTCTTTTCTTCCCATCTCTTTGGCCAACTGTACCTTGAGAATTGTAGCCAGTAACCCTATTCTTCTCTTCACCTCTTTCTCATCCACTATTTCTCTCATATTCTTCATGATTTGGTTATACCGGTCAAGGAGAACACTGGCATATTTCCCTCATTCTTCAAGACGTTCCACTGAGAGAGACAAAGGATATTCAGGACCTCCTGCAACCAGGATACGTCCTTCCTCTATCTAATCCAAACCAAGAGTGCAGTCCAAACCGTATCGTCCGGTCTATATGTTGGTTGTAAACATTGTAGCACAACAGTTTTGACTTTTTGGATATGGTCTTCTTTATGAATTTTTTTCGTTAATACTTATTCTTGACTTCTATTTTTTCTTAAATTTATGGTAACTACAATTATGATGGGGATCTGAGTAAAGTTTAAAATATTTTCATCTGCTCAACCTGGCCTCGATTCATCAAACTTCAGGAGGATACGCGCCACCATATTTTTGAAAAACGTATCTTTACTTCATACTTAAATGATGAAAGTTGGTTAGCTTGCTTTTTTATTCAATAACAGAAATGAACAATATAGACTGCTGTTACATAAAAAAAAAAAAAAACAACTAAAAACCCTTTATACATAAAAAATACTATTTACTCACAAAAGAGGAATGGTGACTCCTTTTGTATCCTCCTCAGATCTCACTTGACTTCCTTCCTCCTGATCCTCGCCTTTATGTCCTTTCTCCATTCACTTCGTCTTCAGTCTATGATACTCCTTAAACTTACCTAGGCTGGCTTGATGATCCGCTCAGTCTCTGCCAATGACTTTTCCCTCATACTTGTTGGGCATTGACTTCCATTGGCTGACTTGACGATTCGCTCAATCTCTGCCTAAAGCTTTTCCTCATACTTGTTTGGCATTGACTTCCATTGGCTCATCTTTGGTCGTATCCCTT
>NW_027115773.1:23405-23605 GCF_000696795.3 Halyomorpha halys | reverse complement strand
ACCATGTTGGACCTCTTGGTATTCCAAACAAAATTCAAATAAAAATAATGGGAAAATGTAGACATTTATTTCCCAATATAAGCAAAATGCTCAAGGTTACACTTCTCCTTGGTTAAGTTTGCAATGGCCTGAGTGCTCCTAATAATAATTCGAGTTAATTGCTATTTAGGTCTAGCATCCATTTAATTACAGAAGTTGAG
>NW_027115773.1:21794-23355 GCF_000696795.3 Halyomorpha halys | reverse complement strand
AAAAAGAGTATGTTATTTGTGTTTCAAATCTGGACATAGGCAAAAATATTGCAGGGCACCTGTAAGATTTGTAGTTTGTGGTAAGAGGCATAGTTCACTGATGTGCACAGAACTTTCAATATATAAAGTAATATTACAAACACTTAAAGTTCAACTTGTGATTAAAGGACGCAGTAGAGTAGTTAGAGCTTTAATTGATTCCGATTCTCAGAGGTCTTATATATTGAAGAAATTGGTATATTATATAACACAGATCCTATTTGGTGGAAAGGTTTGTCAAAAGAGCAAACATGGGAGACATACTATTACAGTTAGCGACCTCCATGCAAAATGTTTGAAAGAAATCATACAAGAAATACTCGATCAACTAACAATCTGTGGCAATATTCCTAAGCTCAGGGCAGAAATATTGGAAAAGGATATTAAAGAGAAGGGAACATTTATCACTCACATTGGACAAGAATCAGGTGAAAAAGAATTATTAATAGGAGCAGATTTTGCTTGTGAAATTTTGACTGGAAATCAGTGTAAATTAGAATGTGGGTTATTGGCGGTTGAAACTGTTTTGGGATGGGTAGTCATGGGAAGAACCTCTGATGAAGGCAGAGGCGTTAGTCAGGCCTTCTCTGTTATCTCAAACAGACAGATTAGCTGATTTATGGAGTTTGGAAGCATTGAGAATTTCAGACCCTGTTGAAAATAAGACAAAAGGGGAAATGGAGATGGCTGCTATGGAGTATTTCAAGCAAACGGTAACCAGAGACTGTGATGGAAGATACCAAGTATGTTTGCCCTGGCTAGATAACAGAGAAGAATTACGTGATTGTAGAGCAGTAGCTGAAAAGCGATTATTTTCCATGACCCGTAAACTACTAGCTGAGAAGTTTTCACTGATTGGGTAAATGAAGGCGAAATAGAATTGGTGCCAGAAGAACAGTTACAAGCTTCTGCACATTATTTACCTCATCGAGGAGTGTTCAAAACTGCCTCATCGACAAGAGTGAGACCCGTATTTGATGCATCATGTAAACTAAAGGGGATGTTATCATTAAATGATTGTCTTAAAAAGGGACGCAACCTTTTAGAATTAATCCCGGCTATATTGTTGCGATTTCGGGAAGAAAAAATAAGTGTGGTATCTGATATTAAAAAGGCGTTTTTGCAGATATTAGTAAATGAAAAGGACCGTGACTTCCTCAGATTCCTATGGTGGGAGGACCTTACTTGTAAGAAGGTGAAGGTAATGAGGCATTGTCGTGTGGTATTTGGAATGAATTGCAGCCCATTCCTGCTAGGAGCAGTTCTGAATTATCATTTGGATTGAAGTGAAACAGCACATCTTGATTCGATCGGAGTATCAAGGTAGCTGCCATGTGTACCATGAGGTCCTTTCCATTGGTCAGATAGAACCTTGTTTCCTTTCTTGATCTTTCTCATCATTTCTTCGATTGATGGTTAGGGGATGGGTGGCGAGATAATAATTAGAGGAGGTCGCCTAACTGTTTGTTTGCCGATTTCTTCTTCGACAGGGTATCGTAGATATTGGGATGTACTGATATCC
>NW_027115773.1:14448-21744 GCF_000696795.3 Halyomorpha halys | reverse complement strand
GTGCAGTCCAAACCGTATCGTCCTGTCTATTTGTTCGTTGTAAACATTGTAGCACAACAGTTTTGAGTTTTTGGATATGGTCTTCTTTATGAATATTTTTTGTTAATACTTATTCTTGACTGTTATTTTTTCTTATATTTATGGTAACTACAATTATGACGGGGAGCTAAATAAATTTTAAAATATTTTCATCTGCTCAACCTGGTTTCGATTCATCAAGATTCAGGAGGATACGCAGCACCATATTTTTAAAAACGTCTTTTTACTTCATACTTGACTAGTGAAAGTTGGTTAGCTTGCTTTTTGATTCAATAATATAAATGAACAATATAGACTGCTGTTACATAAAAATAAAAACACAACTAAAAACCTTTTATACATAATAAAAACTATTTCCTCACTAAAGAGGAGAGGTGACTCCTTTTGTGTCCTCCTCAGATCTCACTTGACTTCCTTGCTCCTGATCCTCGCCTCTATGTCCTTTCCCCATTCACTTCGTCTTCAGTCTCTGATATTCCTTAAACTTCCATAGGCTAACTTGATGATCCGTTCAGTCTCTGAAAAGGACTTTTCTCTCATACATGTTGGGCATTGACTTCCATTGGCTGACTTGACGATCCGTTCAGTCTCTGCCAAAGACTTTTCCCCCATACTTGTTGGGCATTGACTTCCATTGGCTGACTTGACGATCCGCTCAGTCTCTGCCAAAGGCTTTTCCCTTATTTGAATTCAAGCTAAACTTGAGATGTGAGAATTAGTAAAAACCCTCTTCTTCTTATGAGCGGTGGAGTAGTCCTAGGCCGATTGTACCTAATCCATTTCCATATAGGTTCCTCATCATACATTCAGGATTCCCCCTCCCTAGTGCTGATATCTATCATATCTTGAGCACACTCAGCAAAAGATTGCCCCCGCGGTAGAGATTCCTTTCCTCCCATTTCTTCGGCCAACTGTACATTGAGGATTGGTGCCAGGAACCCTATTCTTCTCTTGACCTCTCTCTCATCCATTATTTCTCTCGATCCGCTCAGTCTCCCGTTGTCGGGTACAAAAGAGGATGTATTTTAGGAAATGTGTCTCTGATTTTAAGATGGAAGCAATTTTTAGTTATTTGATAAGGTAGATTGTATTTCATTAGTTTCAAATTTAGAAGATTTCAGTTCATCCTTGTCCTAGCCAAAAATAAAATGTGTAATTTTATGAATGAAAATGAAAGTTACGATACACGATACGATTTTGTATCAATGGTAACTAAATTTCTAAGCAAAGATCTGTGAAAGTTCTTAAAGAATTTAGTTAAGATCTCTTTTATTTAATAGCAATATTAAGTTTATAAAAAATGGTTTTTAGTTTAATGGAGTTTAATAATATTAAAAATGTAGATATTGAAGTTATATAAACACTATATTATTGGAAATATATATTAGTTATAAAACTCTAATATTGGGGTGCATATTAGAGTTATATAAATCATTATATTGGAGTTACATAAACTATACTATTGCAAATATACACTAGAATTACAACCTCTAGCTAAAAAATACAACCTAACTAAGTAAGTGTAAATAGACATGTATATTTTTATAATTAATGCTATATTGACTGATTTGCAATCCTAATTGCAATTCCTATTGTAGTTATTACAATTACAAAAAATGCAATACTATTTGTTAGTAATATTTCGTAGAGTTTCGTTTTTTACCAACTTTTTTATCCCATGGCGTCAAGAAATAAACGGTTTATCCTGTGACAGTCGTGGGTTGAGCGTTATGCACTATTCAGTTAATCTCGTGCCGCACACTGGAAGAGTTAGGCCTTCAAGCTGTTTAGTCTAACAGCTCTATCAGTGAGAGGAAACAAAGTTGTGAGATTTCTCCCTAAGCTCTTTAGGAGGAAACAAAGTTGTGATATTTCTCCCTAAGCTCTGTAGGAGGGACCAAAGTTGTGGCCCTTCCCTCTCAGCTCTGTAGGAGGAAACGATGTTGTGGCCTTTCCCTCTAAGCTCTGTAGGAGGAAACAAAGTTATGACATTTCTCTGTAAGCTCTGTACAAAGACACTAAGTTGTGACACTTCTCCTTGAGCTCTGTACGAAGACACAAAGTTGTGGCAATTCTCTCTGAGCTCTGTGGGAGGAAACGAAGTTGTGACACTTCTCCTTGAGCTCTGTACGAAGACACAAAGTCGTGACCCTTCTCTTTGAGCTCTGTGAGAGGCAACGAAGTTTGACACTTCTGTCTGAGATCGGTTGCAGAAAGCAAAGTTGTGACACTTCTCTCCGAGCTCTGTGGGAGAAAACAAAGTTGTGGCACTTCTCTATGAGATCTGTGAGAGAAAACAATGTTGTGACACTTCTTTCTAAGCTCTGTGAGAGGAAACGGAGTTCTAGCAAATCTCAATTGATCAGGAATGGGGGTTGATCAAAATTCAATTGATGGGGTAAGGACTGGATTATTTTATATTACTATTTTTTATAATCTTCAGGTAATGTTTTTTACGCTTGAAATTTTGATAGATTTAAGTTCAATTTAGGATTTTTATAGGTCTAGGGAGGCACTTCATTTTCTATTGCAGTTAGTTAGATTTTCCTTAGTTTATCTATTGTAGAGGCCATTCTCCCTAACAGTGGCAACATAGTTCCGTTTTTGTTGGAATCTTGCTGCAAAATTAAGTTGAAAGATGTATTGATGGGTTTGGTGCGTGTTTGTAGGTATAACTTTGTCATGTAATTGACGGCTAGCTTTTGTCTTCTGAACAACAGAAGTGGTAGACCTGCTTAGAAACGCAGACTTGGGTTTGGGCTAGTCCAAAGGTTCCTGAAGCGACCCGCATTTCTGTGTACTGAGTCTAGCTAAGCCAAAACATTTGTACGAGCGGAGCCGTAAACAAAGCTGCCGTAATGTATCTTGGAAGAGATACTGCTCCCCATTTTGTTCCGCTAAGTACCCTTAATATCTTAAGTTTTCCAACGCATCTTTCTTTCAATAATTTAATGTGATGTTTCCAAGAAAGGCGCCTATCGAATGACAATCCCAGGAATTTTTTAACGTTGACATGTGGCAGTTGAATTTTTCCCACGTAAAGTTCTAGTGGTTGTGATGTGTTTCTTTTCCTACTAAAGCGAACTCATATCGTTTTTTCAGAAGAGAATTATTGTCCGAATTACCTGGACCAATTGTTAATGCGATCTTGAAATTTTTCTTTAATGGAAGAGATGTCTCTTGCTCCGTATAATGTAGCGAGATCGTCGACGGAGAGCATCACTTTAATTCCATGAGGTAGATTCAATCCTAGGTCATTGATGGATAGAGTGAATAAAGTTATACTTAGTACGCACTCTTGAAGCACTCCACTCACCTCCTCACATAGCCTTGAAAACGATTTTCCGATGTGATAAAAAACATTGTATAAATGTAGGAAGATTACTTCGGAATCCTAGTGAATATAGTTTATTCATAATGGTGAATTTATTTGTTTGTTTTTTTCAAAATAAACAGATACAGCTTGCTCCTCATGGACAAAGGCATACTGTAATTCAGTTTCCATTTGAACCCGGTGATCCATACTTTATCTCCCTTTCCGAAATCCACATTGGAAGTTTTGGACAAAGTGGTACTTTTCGAAGATCCTTGTGAGCCTCTTATTTACTATTAGCTCCATTATCTTACATAGCAAAAATTGGTCGGTAGCTGGATGGATAACATTTATCTTGTATCTGTTTTCAAAATCGGAATCACTATAGATTGATTCCATTTCATAGGAAAATTTCCAGTGGTCCAGATATAATTATAAAAATCCAAGAGTGAATTCAGTGTGGTTTTAGGTAGGCGTTGTAACATGGCATAATGTATATTTTCAAAATTGAGGGGGACTCAGTAATAGGCTTCAGTAATAAGGGGGGGGCTCAATGGAAACAAATGACGGTTCATGGATGCTTCGGAACTATAAAGTAATTATAGGGTGCGACTTAATAGATAAAGTCGGGGCGCATATGAAGAACAAAATGGGGAAATCAGATATAAAAATTGGAGGAAAGAAATATAGTTGCCAGAGACCTCTGAGGGACGGGAAAGAGAGGGTAGGCGACAGAAGAACAAACCAGACAAAGCCGAGGAACCACAGTCGGAAGGGAGAGCGGAGGTGACTTGGGTGCGGAAAACCAGGTCATCTGGTGGTCCAGTGTCCGCGCACCAGATGCTTTGAATATGGGAGTGTGGGCCATATAGTGAGACGATGCCCCTATATGTACTGGAGGAAAGAGCTGGACCTAGGGGAGCCCATGGAGGTTAATGTGCAGAGAGTGAGGCGAAGAAGAGGGCCGCATAGACCAGACGAGTCGAGCAGTGACGTCTCAGCAGTATCAAAGGCATTGGGAAGACGAAGAAATAAGGTGGTCGAGAACATTCGATAAACGAATGGAGAAGTGTAAATGGGATAGTACAAGAGCCCTAGAGGAGGAAAAAGAGAGTTATCTCACCCCAATTTTTGATTACTTCAATGAAAGTTATGTATAATTACTAGTCAAAATTGATGAGTCTGTCAAGTATAGGTAGGGGGAATAAAAAATGGCGGCGGTTTCAAAGCGATAAAAACAACTAATTTTTCATTTGGAGCTTTATACCTTAAAAAGTAGCAACAACACAAGAAAACCTAAGAGAACCTCATTTAAAGAAGAGTACATTAGCTAAAATATGAGCTCTAATAGAGTTATTTCCATTAAATAGTTTTCAAGATATAGCTTATTAAAAAGCAACATTTCATAAAAATGATGTACGGGACGTACTGAATGATTAGTAGTGAATTTATTAAAAAAAATGTATATCTCAAAAACCATTTGAAACAGGGCCCTGTTTCATATTAAAGTACAAACTAATACTATTAGTCTTGTCGAATTAACTTAATACAATTACACAGACTTGTACAATACTAACTGTTTAAGAAATTTGTAACTACACATTGTAACTATTTTGTTCTAAACCATTCAGAATAGAGGTATTTTATTTTAAAGTATATTATATCATGTTATTTTAATACAGTCCACTCATTACCAGCAAACTATCAGTAATACCTTAATTTAAACCAGCTTACCAGTATAATAATTAATTTGGGTAATATCCCCCAATTTTTACTCCAGGGAATACCTAAATTAAACACTAACTTATACTTTAGTATTTTTTAATTCCTGTAATATCGCTAATAGTCATCCCTATAATGAAAAAAATAAGTATTAGTATTATTAGCACACTAGATTCTACACTTTTACTATGGACTAATACTATTAGCTTTCATTATGAAACAGGGCCCAAATGTCTATTAGCATTCAAATTAAAGCTAGTTTTATGAGCTATAAAGTAGTTTATTATGTTTATCTTCGTAGGAGTAATAGTTTATATGAAATTTGTTAAAATAAATTGATTTATAGTTCTTGGGACAAATTTTCATTTGCCAAATTTATATTCATATGTGAATATCATAAAAACGACTACCCCTACGAAGATAAGTGTCATAAACTACTTTATAGTAAGTTAAATTTCCCTTATTTTGAATGTTGGCAGACATATGTGCGTCTTGTGAATCTAGAGATATATTTTTTCAAAAATCCAACGTTTTATACGAAGAACTAGAAATTAACATTTTATGAGTTTATTTTGTCAGATATCATAAAAAATACTACTCCTACAAAGTTAAACTTTATTAAATATTTTGTAGTAAATTTAACTAGCTTTAATTTGAGCGCTGGCAGACATCTCTACGTCTAATGGTTTCTGAAATGAAGTTTTTCATAAATCAAACTTATTGTCCGAACAACTAAAAATCAATTTATTTTAGCAAATATCATGAAAACTACTATCCCTACGAAGGTAAAGGTCAAAAACTTCTTTATAGTCCATTAAACTAACTTTAATTTGAGTGTTAATAGACATCTGTACGTCAGATAGTTTAGATATAGATTTCTCAAAATAAATTAACTAACTACTAATCTTTCAGTAGATTTTAAAGAAATTTTGCTTTTAAAAAGTTATATCTCCAGAACTATTGGACGTAAATAGCTCTTTTAGGGCTTATATTTAAGCAAATTTACTCTTCTTTAAATAATGCTCTCTTAGATTTTCTTGTGTTGTTGGCAGTTTTTAAGATATAGAGCTACGAATGAGAAATTAAAGTATTGAAACAGTCGCCATTTTTTATTCCCCCTACCTATACCTGGCAGACTCATCAATTTTGACTAGTAATTATACCTAGTTTTAAAGTAATCAACATTAAAGTAATCAAAAATTGGGGTGAGATAACTGCCTTTTTTTCTTCCCGGCTCTTGTACTAGGAGGAGAAGATCCACCGACGAGATCTGAGGAGAATGTCAGTATGTACCTTGAACATGCTGCCGAACACGTATGGCTTAAAGTGATCGACGGCCCATACTATTCCCAAGAGTTCTCGCTCCATTGCGCTGTATCTACATTCTGTCTCCGTAAGGCGCCTGCTGGCTTACGCCACTGGGCGCTCTCCCCTATCGCCCTCCTGAGATAGCACCGCTCCAAACGCATACTCACATCTATGGTTATCGTGAATTGCCGATTAAAATCTGGAAAAGCGAGTACCGGTTCTTGCTACAACATCTCCATGCACCGTCTCATATTGTCCTCCATCATCGGGGTGACGATCATCTTCCTGCATTTATTGAGAAGGTCGTTGAGTGGAACGAGATACTCCGCCATTTCTGGAACAAACCTCCTGTAATAATTTAGAGTCCCCAACAACTTCCGAATTCCTTTTATGTCACTAGGTACCGCCATTTTCTGAATAGCTGTTTAACTCCCTCCCTTGAAATGGTGTGACCCAAAAATTTTATTTGTTCCTGCCCCAGTGCCGACTTTTCCTCCGACAATTTGAGTCCAAAATATCTTATTCTCTGGTACACGCTATTTAAGTGTCGCATGTGTTCAAGGTCGTTCTCACTGAACACAAGGAAGTTATCCATGTAAATCTGCCCGACGGATTCGTCAATTCCTCTCAAAAACACGTCCATCAGGCGCTGAAAGGTTATAGGACCGTTTTTGAGACCAAACAGCATCCTTGTAAACTCATAGTGACCCCTCTCGAAAGTGGATGCCGTCTTGTGTTGATCATTAAGGTGCATTTTAATTTTATGATACCCAGCCTTCAAGTTCAATGTGCTGAATACCGTCGCCCCGCCCAGCATGTCTTTTTGACAATTTTGATATCTCCCATCCTGTCTGTGACCTTTAGATTTTCCTGCGCCACTATCTTGGTTTTTTCCTTTTCGATTCTTCCGCGTG